>NW_017671385.1:103077-163759 GCF_001879085.1 Nicotiana attenuata
TCTAGTCATGCATCTATTGATAATGTAACATGCAGTGTTTACAGCCTCTGCCCAGAAGCTGTGGGGCAGTTTACTAGAAAGAAGCATAGTCCTAGCCATGTCTTCAAGAGTCCTGTTCTTTCTTTCAACTACTCCATTTTGTTGGGGAGTCCTAGGGGCAGAGAAGTTATGATCTATACCATGCTCATCACAGAATTCAGCAAACTTAACATTTTCAAATTCAGTTCCATGATCAGACCTAATGGATGCAAGTTGATTACCTAGTTGTTTTTGAATTTTTCTAACAAAAGCAGTAAACATGTCAAATGATTCATGTTTGGATGTTAGAAATAGTACCCAGGTAAATCTAGAATAATCATCAACAAGTACCATCACATATTTCTTTCCACCTCTGCTCAAGGTTCTTATTGGACCACAGAGATCCATATGAACCAGTTCCAACGTCTTGGTTGTGCTTACCATTTTCTTGCTTTTGAAGGATGATCTTACCTGTTTCCCCCTTGCACAGGCCTCACAAACTTTGTCTTCCTTGAACTTGATGTTAGGTAGCCCTATCACCAAGTACTTAGAGACTAATTTGTTTCGTTGATTCAGACTAGCATGACCAAGTCTTTTGTGCCACAGGAGGGGATCATTATCCAACACACTTAGGCAGGTGAGTTCATTTTCTGAAAGAGTAGCAAAATCTATAATGTAAAATATTGTTTAAACTCTTTTTCCCCTGTCAAAACTAATCTTNGGGGTGCGGGGGAGATGAACGAGGGGGTAGGGGGTGTGTTTCGGACATATATATATTAAGTAAAACCAGCTTCAGGACCGTTCGATCAAGGAACCTCGACGGTCCTGATTGAACGAGTCCAAACGACGTCGTTTCACATGGGCTGGGGAATTGGACCAGGCAAGGTTGGACGGGTCTGGGACGGATCAGGCCTATTTTATTTGGGCTCAGCCATTTGGGCCCAATTTCTGGCAGCCCCTTTTGCATTTCTTTTGTATTTCATTTTGTATTTTTTGTATTTTATATTTATTCATTTTTCCTTAATTTTAAAAATGCTAAAACAAGACAAAGACTCAATTAAACTATTTAAACTTCCTAAAATTACTTAAAACTCTATTTAGAAATAAAACGCAACAAATAACAATTAAGAGTGCAACAAGACTTTTTCTTTATTCTAAATCTAATTAATACCTAATTAATACTAACAATTGTGAAATTAAAATCCTTAAATGTATGTGCATATTTTCTGTATTTTTTATGAAAAATGCAACCAATTAACACAAAAACTCAAACAAAAATTCACAAAAAAAATTGTAAAATAATAAAGAAATCAATTATTTGAAACTTTTGGAATTAATTTGCTTAGGGCAAAAATCACGTGCTCACAGCTGCCCCTCTTTGCCCGGAAACACGAAGAGTTTTCGTGCAAAGACAAGTGAGCGGAAACGAGCGATTTTGCCCGTTCGCATATTCCGTGTGAAGCATCTTGAAAGAGTTGACCGCACCCTGCTTCTGAGGTTGCCTACATATCCTTGGCTAAACAGGAATCAGGTCAGTGTAGTTCGAGAAAATTTGGTAGCTGGGACTACCAGGAGCTGTGATCTCACCGCTTTTGCTGCTGCTACTGCTTACTGACCTCCTTATTACACCAAAAGGAAATCAAAAGCTAAACTAGCTATGCCTATCAACTATGAGTTACAAGATTCCTATCTATAATTGCCTTGAAACTTGGTCTTGAGTCTCAGCTGATCTTGCTGTGGACTCCGATCTGAATCTTGATGCTCGCCAGTTGTAGGTGTTTTACCTCTTCTGCAGCATTAAATCAAAACAGGGTCAACGGAGCTTGTGACTTCAATCAGATTTTTGAGCGATCCGCGCCCTTGCTTGCTTCACATTACAGTTCATCTTTTGTTCTTTTCTTGATTCTAGATTGAGATTTATTCCATTGATCATCTCACACCTTGTGTCTTGAGGTTGACCTGCTTAAGATACCAAAACAAACAAACGAACGAAATTTTCTGCCCCAGTTTTCACTATGAAAATTTCGTGAGTTAGTTGTGACACATATTTAATCAAATTGGGAATGTGCAAAGGGATCTTCGGTTTTTGTTCCGGGGTTTTGGGAAAGAAAGAATACTCCACGGTGTTTGTGCCGGGAGATCCTCGATTTTTGTTCCGGGATTTGAGAAGAAAAGCTCCACGGTTTTTGTGCTGGGAGATCCTCGGTTTTTGTTCCGGGATTTGGGAAAGAAAAAGCTCCACGGTTTTTGTGCCGGGAGATCCTCGGTTTTTGTTCCGGGATTTGGGAAAGAAAAGGCTCCGCGGTTTTTGTGCCGGGAGATCCTCGGTTTTTGTTCCGGGATTTGGAAAAGAAAAAGCTCCACGATTTTTGTGCCGGGAGATCCTCGGTTTTTGTTCCGGGATTTGAAAGAAAAAGGCTCCACGGTTTTTGTGCCGGGAGATCCTCGGTTTTTGTTCCGGGATTTGGGAAAGAAAAAGCTCCACGGTTTTTGTGCCGGGAGATCCTCGGTTTTTGTTCCGGGATTTGGGAAAGAAAAAGCTCCACGGTTTTTTTTTTTTTTTTTGCCGGGAGATCCTCGGATTTTTGGCCGGGATTTGGAAAGAAAAAGCTCCACGGTTTTTTGGCCGGGGGATCCTCGGTTTTTTGGCCGGGATTTTGGAAAGAAAAAGCTCCACGGTTTTTGTGCCGGGAGATCCTCGGTTTTTGTTCCGGGATTTGGGAAAGAAAAAGCTCCACGGTTTTTGTGCCGGGAGATCCTCGGTTTTTGTTCCGGGATTTTGAAAGAAAAAGCTCCACGGTTTTTGTGCCGGGAGATCCTCGGTTTTTTGGCCGGGATTTGGAAAGAAAAAGCTCCACGGTTTTTATGCCGGGAGATCCTCGGTTTTTGTTCCGGGATATTTAAGGAATGGGATCTTATGATTCGTTTTTCTTTTTGGGATTTTTATTTTAACTTCTTTTCTTCTTTCTTCTATCTTTTGCTTTTCCTTTTTCATGTTTCTCCTTTTATTTAGCAAAATACATGAAAGAACTTGGGGAGGGAGAAACTTCCTTTTTGGTCATTTTCCTGTTGCAGAGTTGTTTCAGCGCTTGCGCATTTCATTTCTTTTTGGACTGCACCTGCTTCTTGCACGGTTGCTTTGAATCAAACCTGTTTTCAACAGATAACAATTTGTTAGTTTGAAACGGTGGTTGGTTTTGTGGCCTTGATCATCTCAATTGCTTGATCTCGGCCCCATATCCGTTGAGAATTTTGCTGCTTGTTTGTCTTGAGGGTAAATCTCCTTTCAAAACGATCGGGTTCAGCCTTCAGGATTTCATTATGAATCGCCCGTGTGGGCTCTGACCTTGTCACTTTATTCTGCCCTTGCCTTTGATTTTCTTTCTTTTCCAATATTTTTGCTTCAAAAGCATCAATNAACACAAAAACTCAAACAAAAATTCACAAAAAAAATTGTAAAATAATAAAGAAATCAATTATTTGAAACTTTTGGAATTAATTTGCTTAGGGCAAAAATCACGTGCTCACACAACCTTGCTCCGGGTGGTCCGAATCTCACTCGAGCCACCCGGGACCCCATCCAATTATACCAACAAGTTCACAAATATAATCCGGACTTACTCAAAGTCTCAGAACACATATAATAACAACAAAAACAAGAATCGCACCTCAAAACCAAATTAATTAACTTCTAAATTACAAGCTTATTCTAACTAACTCCGAGCGCGACAAATCATACTTAGACAACTCATTATGATGCCAAATTTTACGCATAAGTCACCAGTCGCTATACGAACCTATTCTAAGGCTCGGAATCCCAAACGAACATCAATAATATCCAAGTTTACTTCAAATCAAATTTTGAAAACTCTAAGACCTTCAATATGCCAAATTCTACAATAAGCACCGAAACGATCCCGGTCCACCTGAATTTCAATCCAAACATACGCCTAAATCAAAAAATTACCATATGAACCTATTGGGACCTCCAAATCCTGATTCTGAGGTCATTTATTTAAAGTGTTGAGTCAAGTCAAACTTCGCCACCTTCGGCCAATATTAAGGAACTAAGTATTCTGAATACAACCCGAACCCTTCCAATAATAAACCAATAGTCCTTGAAAGTTATAAATTAGGAAGCACATATGAAAAGTCTCAAATAGGGAAACGGGGATCTAGAAAGCAAAGCGACCGGTCGGGTCATTACATTCTTCACCGCTTAAGCAAATGTTCGTCCTCAAAGGAGTTTAAAATCATGCATGAAGTGCCAAATAAGTGTAGATATCTGCTCCGCATGTCCTTCTCGGTCTTCCAAGTCGCCTCCTCGACTGGTTGACCCCTCTACTGGACCTTCAGGGCTGAAATCTTCTTAGACCTCAACTTGCAAACCTTCCTATCAACAATGACAACTGGCTTTTCCTCATAAGCTAAGCGCTCATCTAGCTGAATTGTGTTGTAATCCAACATATGGGACCTGTCAGCATGGTACCTCCAGTGCATAGATACGTAGAATACTTGATGAACTTCGGATAGACTAGGAGGTAAAGCAAGCTTGTACGCAACCTCACCAACTCGCTCCAAAACCTCGAATGGACTAATGAACCTTAGAATCAACTTGCCCCTCTTTCCGAACCTCATGATACCGTTCATCGGCAAGACTTTCAAAAGTACATTCTCGCCTACCACAAATGACAAATCACACGCTTTCTTATCCGCATAACTCATTTGCCTAGACTGTGCTGTGCAAATTCGCTCTTGAATAAACTTTACCTTATCTAAGGCATCCCTTACCAAATTAGTGCCATATAACCTAGCCTCACCGGCCTCACACCAACCGATGGGGGATTGATATCGTCGACCATACAAGTTCTCAAATGGAGCCATCTCGCCGGACTTAAAACTGTTGTTATAAGTGAACTTGGCCAATGGTAATAATCGATTCCACTACACTCCGAAGTCAATCATACATGCTCTGAGTATATCCTCCAAAATCTGAACTATTCGCTTCGACTGCCCGTCGGTCTGTGGACGAAAGGTCGTGTTGAGATCTACCTGGGTACCTAACTTACTCTATACTGCTCTCCAAATATTTAAAGTGAACTGAGTGCCTTTATCTAAAATAATGTAAATAGGCATGCCATGCAACTGGACGATCTCCTGAATATAAATTTGGACCAACCTCACTAAAGTGCACGTAGTCATCACCGGAATAAAGTGTGCATACTTGGTTAGTCTGTCGACAACGACCCAAACGACATCAAATTTCCTTAACATCTGCGGTAAACCAACGACAAAATCCATAGTGATGCGCTCCCACTTTCACTCTGGTTTAACCATCTACTGAAGTAAGTCGCCAGGCCTCTGATGCTCGTACTAACCTGCTGACGATTCCGACATCTTGCCATATACTCAACGTTATCCTTATTCATCCACTAACACTAGTAACGCTGCTTCAGGTCACGATGCATCTTCGTGGTACTTGGATGAATGGGATAACGTGAATTGTGTGCCTCCTCCAAAATCATCTCCCTCAGGCCATCAACATTAGGAATACATAAGCGACACTAGAGTCGCAGAACACCATCACCTCCGATAGTAACCTCTTTGGCATAACCCTGTTGCACCGTCATACTGACTAGCCTTGAACTGCTGGAATAAAGAAGATTGAGGCAAAACACATGCAAGAACCCGACTAGGATTTGAAACCTCCAACCTCACAAGTCGATTAGCTAAAAACTAAATGTACAAAGCCAAATGGCCTCTCCTCTGCTAAAACGAATGCCAAACTACCCATACTTTCGGCCTTTCTGCTCAAGGCACTCGTGACCACATTCGCCTAGATCGGATAAAGGATGGTAATATTATAATCCTATAGTAACTCAAGCCACATGCTTTCCTCAAATTAAGATCTCTTTGCTTAAACAGATGCTGCAAATAGTAGTGATTTGTGTAAACCTCACACGACACTCCATAAAGATAATGCCTCCAGATGTTAAGAGCATGAACTATCGCAGCCAACTCCAATTCGTGCACATGGTAATTCTTCTCGTATGGCTTCAACTAACGTGAAGCATATGCAATAACCCGCCCCTCCTGCATCAATACACAAACTAAACCAACACGTGAAAGCGTCGCAATACATAATATACTCCCATGGACCAGAGGGAAAAACCAACACTGGTGTCGTAGTCAATGTGGTCTTGAGCTTCTGAAAGCTCGCCTCGCAAAAATAATCGGACCCTATGAACTGAGTACCCTTCTGGGTCAATCTAGTCAAAGAAGTTGCAATAGATGAGAAGCCCTCCACAAACCGGCGATAATAACCTGCTAGCCCCAAGAAGCTCCTCGTCTTGATCGCGGTGGTAGGATGAGGCCAACTCTGAATTACCTCGATCTTCCTGGGATCCACTTTAATGCCCTCACCTGATACAACATGCACCAAGAAAGCTGCAGAATCTAACCAGAACTTGCACTTGGAGAACTTAGCTTATAGGTTTTGTTCCCTTATAGTCTGAAGCACTATCCTCAAATGATGCTTGTGCTTCTCCATGCTACGCGAGTAGATCAATATGTCATCAATGAAGAAAATGAAAAATGAGTCAAGATATGGCCTGAAAACCCGATCATCACATCCATAAATGTTGCAGGATCATTAGTCAAGACATGATTAGAAACTCGTAGTGCCCATATCTAGTCTAGAAAGCCGCCTTCAGAATATCCGAAGCACGAATCCTTGGCTAATGATACCCAGATCTCAAGTCGATCTTCAAAATACCCTAGCACCCTGAAGCTAATCAAACAAATTATCAATACGAGGAAACGAATATTTATTCTTGATGGTGACTTTGTACAACTGGAGGTAATCAATTCACATTCGCATACTCCCATCTTTCTTCTTCACAAATAATACTGGTGCACCCCAAGGCGAGACACTCGACTAGATGAATCCCTTCTCTACCAACTCCTGAAACTTTCTCAACTCCACTAGAGCCATAAGATCAGGCGGAATAGAGATAGGCTGGCTTCTTGGTGCCAAATCAATATCAAAATCGATATCACGATCCGGTGGCATGCCTGGTAGATCAGCAAGGAATACATCAGAAAACTGCCACATCACAGGCACTGAATCTACCATTGGAGTCTCCACAACAGTATCTCAAACAAAGGCTAGATAGGCCAAACAACCCTTCTCGACCATATGGAGCCTTCAAGAAAGAGATAACCTAACTAGATTACTAATAGATGAGCTTCTCTACTCCAACCTAGGCAACTCTAGCATCGCCAAGGTAACACTCTTGACATGACAATCGAGAATGGAATGATAATAAGACAATCAGTACATGCCTAGGATAACCTCGAAGTCAATCATATCAAGCAATAGAAGATCCGTTCTGGTCTCATATCCACATAAAGTTACAGCACAAGACTGGTAAACCCGATTCATAATAGAAAATCACTAGTGGCATGGACACACATACATGAACACCCAAGGAATCACGAGATACATCTAGGTAAGGAGCAAATATAGAAGAGACATAGCAATAGGTAGACGATAGATCGGAGACTACTGCATCTGGTCTGGTTGGGAAGGTATAGAATCTATCCGGAGTGCTACCAAATGGGCCTCCACCTCTAGGGCGACCCCTACCCACCTGACTTTTGCCTCTGGTTGGACGGATGGCGGTGAGGTAGCTGGTGTGATAATCATGGGATGATAGCCTTTCTATACTGTCTTGTTCCAAAGCTTAGGGAAAAACCTTCTCATATGACCAAGCTCCCCGCACTCGACGCAACCTCTTAGTGCGAAAAATTGCTAACCTTAGGTCTGGCCTGGATAACCTGAGTGTCCACTAGAGGAACACTAAATAGCTGGCGAACATTAGATTCTCTTTGGAATGGTACAAAAGTAAGGTCGCGCTGGAGCACCCTGAGCAGGCTGTGGCGCTAAATACATGGGCCTACTAGGCTGGCCCCTCATAAACTGACCTCTGACCCAGATGGGCACCGCTGAATCCACTAGAATATTGAGGCTTCTTATCCCTTGGTGTGAACTCTCTGCCCTAGTTGTGGATACACTTGATCCTCCTAGCTATCTCCACAACTTGATTGTAACGAGTCTCATTCTCTGCCTCTCGAGCCATAGAAACCTGAATCTCATAATGCAAACCCGCAATAAACCTCTACACTCTCTCCGTATCTATAGGAAGTATGATAGTTGCATGACGAGACAACTCAGAGAATCTTACCTCATAATTTGTCACGGACGTCTGATCCTGCTGGAGCCGCTCGAACTTACCTCGTAACTCCTTCCTCTGTGAGGGTGGATATACCTCTCCAAGAAGAGGTGTGTGAACTAATCCAAACTGAAATATGGTGAAGTCCACCCCGTTGGACTCCACTAATCCCATATTATGCACCCTCTCCCTGTAACGGTCAATGAAATCATGTGGGTCCTCTAACTGCTCACCGCTAAAGACAAGAGGATGAAGCTTAGTCCATCTATCCAGCCACTTCTGCTCTTCAAAGGTCGCGGCGAATATGACCTCTGCTCTAGCCACTACAATCGGCTGAACCCTGTCCACAGGTAGTGCATCCGTGGTCTGATACACAACAGCAGCATGCCCTAGCGTATGAGCCGTAGGGGTCTGTGCTCCCCTTCCCGCCTGAGTTGTGGCTGAATCAGTTTGAAATTGTCCAGCCTGAGCCATAGAATCCGTTAATCACTGCATACGGCCCATGACTCCTGTAAGCCCAGTGCGGTCATACAGTTTGCTGGGACCGGCTCGGCTCCAGGTACCTCATCATGCTCCCAATAGCAGGATCCACTGGTGGTACTACTAGAGCAACTCTAGGACACCCTCGTCCTCTACCAGGAGTTGTGGCCCTCCCTTGGCCTCTGCCTCTACCTATAACGAATGGGGGAGTAGCCTTTGTGCCACCGAGTAATGCGGTCGTGTGCGTTCTCACCATCTGTGAGAGAACAAGATAAAGATACTTAGTATAGCATCGACTGCACGATAGGAGATGATGAAAGATAAGTTTCCTAACACCACATAGCCTCTTGAAGATAAGTACTGTCACGACCCGAAATCCCAACCTCGGGGTCGTGATGGTGCCTAACATCTACTTGCTAGGAAAGCCGACATGAACAGAAAATGTACTGATTTTAACAATTTATGACAAAATAATAACAATGAAAATGGTGTAAGTGTGAGGCATAATATGTTAATACTAAATAACGAGTCTAAACATAACCTAGAAATTGGTGTCACGAGTACATGAACATCTAGAGTGCTAAAAATAAGGTCTGAATAAAATACATTGTTTTGAAACTCAGGAAAACAGTAAAGGTAGGAGGGAAGGGGACTTCAGGGCTGTGAACGTTGTGCTTCTGTACCTCAAGTCTCCGTTAACAACTGAATCCAAGCAGAAAGTACTTAACGCCGCTGGGACCCACTCTGGTATCTGCACAAGAAGTGTAGAGTGTAGTATGAGTACAACCAACCCAATATACTCCGTAACTATCGAGCCTAACCTCAACGAGGTAGTGACGAGGCTATGACAGAACACCTACGTAAATAAACCTGTACCAGAATATATAAAGCAGCAATAACAAGGGAGAATAATAAGTACAAACTGGGAGGGGACATGTAAGAAGGGAAAAATATAACAACTACGACAGGTAAGAAATTACGAAGTAATCATGTAAATCATCTACCGGTAAATCAACTAAACCAATGATATGGAAATGACATGGCATCACCCTTCGTGCTTTACTCTCGTCCTCACCATGTNAGACACAGATCAGTGGTGCCTTTCAAACATCTTAGTATCCTCTTGACAGCAGTCAAGTGAGACTCTTTTGGATTAGCCTAAAAGCGAGCACAAAGCCTTACACTGAAAACAATGTCAGGTCTGCTAGCAGTAAGATACAAGAGTGAACCAATCATACCCCTATTCAACTTCTGATCAACTGATGAACCAGGTTCATCAATGTCTAATTTAGTGGCAGTTGCAATGGGGGTGTCTATTTCCTTTGATTCATCCATTTTAAACCTTTTAATCAGCTCTTTTGCATACTTCTGCTGATGGATCATGGTTCCATTTGGGCTTTGTTTGATCCGTAAGCCTAAATTAAGCTCACCCATTATACTCATTTCAAACTCACTCCCCATTAATTTTGCAAAATCCTTGCTTAGTTTTTCAGTGGTGGCCCCAAAGATTATGTCATTAACATATATTTGTACCACAAGGAGATCCTTACCTTTTCCCTTAAGAATAGGGTACTGTCAATATTACCTCTTTTATAGCCATGTTCAAGCAGGAATTTGGACAATCGTTCATACCATGCTCTAGGAGCCTGCTTGCGTCCATAGAGAGCCTTGGCTAATTTGTACACATGCTCAGGACATTCCTTGCTCTCAAACCCTGGAGGTTGTTTCACAAACACTTCTTCTTTTAGGTAGCCATTCAGGAAGGCACTTTTGACATCCATCTGATGGAGAGTGAATTCCACGTGTGCTGCAAAGGCTATGAGGAGTCTTATTGCCTCTAGTCTTGCAACTGGAGCAAAGGTCTCATCATAATCTATACCTTCCTCTTGGCTGTAACCTTGGACCACCAGTCTTGCCTTATTTCTTGTAACCGTTCCATCTTCATCAAGCTTGTTTCTGAAGACCCATTTTGTGCCAATGATTGTTCTGTCCTTGGGTTTTGGAACTAGATGCAAAACTTGACTTCTTTCGAACTGATTGAGTTCATCTTGCATTTCATTCACCCAATCTGCATCCTGCAAAGGCTCAACAATATTTTTAGGTTCAATAATAGATAGGAAGGCATCAAAAGCACACAGATCCTTTAATTGTGATCTAGTTTATACTCCAGATGTTGGATCAGTGATTATGTTCTCAATGGGATGATAACTTTGATACTTGTGAGGTTTCACAACCAACTGATTTCTGCTAGATGTTTCTCCCATGTTCTGTTGCTGAGGAACAAGGTCATGAACAGGTTCTTTGAGGGAATTAGTTTCAATTCCTCTTTGATTAGTTCCCCCTGTCAGGTTGCCCTGGATGGAAGAACCTGTTCCATCACCTGTTCCTTCATTTGGTGCCACTTTAACTTGTGCTGAGACTTCAGTCAAGTCCTTTACCAGTCCAATGGCTTCATCTTCATGTTCCTGTCTCTCAAAAAGAATGTTAGTTTCATCAAACACTGCATGCACACTTTCTTCTACACATAAAGTTCTTTTATTGAACACTTTATATGCTTTGCTATGTGAAGAATATCCCAAGAATACTCCCTCATCACTTCTAGGATCAAACTTACCTAGGGAGTCTTTTTCATTATTGTGCACAAAGCACTTGCATCCAAATGCCCTAAGATGGGAAATATTTGGTTTTCTCCCTTTATGTAACTCATAGGGAGTCTTCTCTACAAGAGGTCTAGTCATGCATCTATTGATAATGTAACATGCAGTGTTTACAGCCTCTGCCCAGAAGCTGTGGGGCAGTTTACTAGAAAGAAGCATAGTCCTAGCCATGTCTTCAAGAGTCCTGTTCTTTCTTTCAACTACTCCATTTTGTTGGGGAGTCCTAGGGGCAGAGAAGTTATGATCTATACCATGCTCATCACAGAATTCAGCAAACTTAACATTTTCAAATTCAGTTCCATGATCAGACCTAATGGATGCAAGTTGATTACCTAGTTGTTTTTGAATTTTTCTAACAAAAGCAGTAAACATGTCAAATGATTCATGTTTGGATGTTAGAAATAGTACCCAGGTAAATCTAGAATAATCATCAACAAGTACCATCACATATTTCTTTCCACCTCTGCTCAAGGTTCTTATTGGACCACAGAGATCCATATGAACCAGTTCCAACGTCTTGGTTGTGCTTACCATTTTCTTGCTTTTGAAGGATGATCTTACCTGTTTCCCCCTTGCACAGGCCTCACAAACTTTGTCTTCCTTGAACTTGATGTTAGGTAGCCCTATCACCAAGTACTTAGAGACTAATTTGTTTCGTTGATTCAGACTAGCATGACCAAGTCTTTTGTGCCACAGGAGGGGATCATTATCCAACACACTTAGGCAGGTGAGTTCATTTTCTGAAAGAGTAGACAAATCTATAATGTAAATATTGTTAACTCTTTTTCCCTGCAAAACAATCTTGTCAGTGGTAAGGTTAATCACAAAGCATTTGGTAGAGGTGAATGCTACAAGGTTACCTCTGTCACACAGTTGTGACACACTGATCAGGCTGTATTTCAAGCCATCTATTAAGTAGACATTCTCAATGGAGTGTGAGTCTATCATACCTACCTTTCCAACCCCAATAATCTCACCTTTCTTCCCATTACCAAAGGAGACATTACCTCCCTTTAAGTCCTCAAGTGAAAGGAACTGGTTCTTGCTTCCAGTCATATGTTTTGAGCAGCCACTATCCATGTACCATATTTGGCTACTTCCCTTCACTTGGACCTGCAAAAAGAAATCAAGGGTTAATCTAAGGAACCCAAACAAGTTTGTGTCCCTTTCTATAGGCAAAGGGGTAAATCAAATTTCTTTTAGCCCACCCAGGCAGCCTATTTTTCTTTTGAACAAAAGCTTAGTTCTTTTGACTGGCCTTTTCTTTGCATTACATTCATTTTTGTAATGGCTAGTCTTCCCACAGTGTGTGCAGATTTTGTTCTCAGGAAGAGTGAGGTACTTGCTTTTAGGATCCCACTTAGGTGCTTGAGTCCCATAGCCAAGTCCTCTTTTGTTGCTACTGTGATGTTCTTGTAACCAGGAAAGTGCATCAGAAGCCTTGTTCAAGTTCTGTCTAGTTCATTTTTTACCTTCCCTAGGTCTTCTTTTAAGATTTTTATCTGCTCATCCTTCCTGTACAACTCATCCTTCATTTTTCCTAAGTTTTCTTCTAGGGTGAGTTGAGTGTGATCAGCTTTCTTTTACCTGTTCCTAGTTTCAGTTTTAAGTTCTCAGACCTATGTTCTAGGACACTGGTGTCAAGTTCAAGAACCTGGTTCTTCAACTCAACATTTTGACTATCACTCTCATTAGCCCTAGATTTTAGATTTTTGCACTTGGCTTTTAGGATAACATATTCCCTAGACAGATCTTCTTTCTCATTGTTAATTATCTTAGACTCATCAATGAAGTCTAGCAATAGTTCAGACAACCTTTCTTTAGACAGGAATTTAATCTTGTCTTTGAGATGAAGGACACTTACCTCTTGTTCATCATCTGATTCTCCGATGGCCATAAGTGCTTGTTCATCTCCAGCTTCATATTCTGAGTCCTCATCTGATGTTTCTCCCCAAGCAGCAATCGTAGCCTTTGTTGATCCTTTGTTCTTTTGGGTTGGACCTGTTCCTTCTTCCTGTTCTTTTGTTCAGTCCTTTCCTTCTTCCACTCAATTTCCGATTGAGGATAGTTCTTGATTATGCGATCAGTCTTACCACAATTGTAGCAACCCTCGTTGGTCTGTTTCTCAGGAACCCTTGGTTTGTTGAAGGTTATACCTCTTGAAGAACCCTTTCCTCTCATCAGGTAATTTTTGAAATCTCTTGTGATCATGGCCATTTCATCATCCTCCAGATCTGAACCTTCTGCTATTCTGAGAGCCAGACTTCTTTCCTTCTTGGATGTATCAATTTTCATGGTTTGCCTTCTCAGTTCATAGGCAGTGAGGTTTCCAATCAGTTCGTCCAGCTTGAGAGTAGCAATATTCTTTGATTCCTGAATAGCAGTGATTTTGCTTTGCCAAGTCACACGTAAGACTCTTGTCAAGATTTTTTCAACCTTATCTTCTTCAAGGATAATTCTCCCAAGAGATTTAAGTTCATTTGTTAGTGTTGTGAACCTTGTGTACATCTCCTGGATAGATTCTCCTTCCTTCATACTAAAATTCTCATATTGAGAATAGAGTAGTGTTCCTCTTGATCTCTTTACTTGAGGAGTTCCTTCATGAACCACTTGTAAAGTGTCCCATATTTCCTTTGCAGTACTACAGCTTTGAATCCTACTGTACTTGTCTGGACCCAGTCCATACACAAGCCATTTCTTGGCCTTGGTATTCCTCACCCATTTCTTCAAATCTTCAGCAGTGCAGTCAGCTCTTGTCTTTGACACATCCATTCCTTCAGCATTCTTCTTTGTAGTTGCTAGAGGACCATCAGTGACTATGTCCCAGAGTTCATAGTCTTCTCCTATAATGTGATCTCGCATCCTATTCTTCCACCAAGAATAGTACTGACCATTAAAGAGTGGAGGCCTAGCAGTGGATTGCCTTTCCCAGTTCCAGGTGGTGCACTCATCTTGATCTTTTCCTAAGTTGTTAACCTCTTCAAGGATAACTCGCTCTGATACCGATTGATGTTTTAAGCGTCAATACCACACAAGAGGGAGGGGGTGATTTGTGTGGTACCCAATTTTCGCTTAACTACTCTATAGAAGAACCTGGTTCTTCTAGGTGTTCCAACTACTACTGTTTGCGGAATAATAGATACTGAAATAAAGAACACAGATATTTTTACGTGGAAAACACCTGGCTCAAAAGGTGAAAAAACCACGACCTACTACTCAGTAGGATTTTCCCAAACTTCCACTAAAATCACTAAGCCAAAACAACATTTACAAAACTCTTGTAAACCTAAGGATTAACTCTAATCCCGTTGTAGCACACAGCCTCAACTGTTGTGACAACTTCAAGTTAGCTATTACTTGAACACTCTAGGTACCTAACATAATTGCTTCTATGAAAGCTGAAAGGTACAATTTAAAACCACCTACTACAATTGAACTAGAATAAAAGATAAACACAATGTAATTGGTTCTTCTACCTCGTTCAAGTAGCTTCAGGAGTGCACTCTTAATTTACACATAAATTGCTTGCAAAATCGCCTTGCTCTTTTGCTCTCAATTTAGTTTAACTTCTGCGTATGTGCAATGCCTGTAAAAGAGAACATTAACTGTCATTTAATAGGTTAGTGATCAGAGTTTGATTAGGACTCAATTGCTGCTCTTCTATCGTAGAAGAGTTCGTGATGTTCTCAAACTCTAACACTATCTTCAACCTGGATTGTGTTCTCTTCATATAAGGAGACTTTCTCCCCTTATCTAATATGCAACCTTTTCGATCAGATCAGGAGATATTGCTTCTTGATCAGTAGTCCTTATCTCCTTTACGTGCATCTCACATGTATAGATTGATCATGACTGTGCTTCAAAAGATGGACCTGGTCCATGACTGAGTTCTTTTGTCAATCTTCTAAACTTCACCTATTCTTGGGCCAACACGCAAGTAACAACAGACCAAGATACACATGTGGAAACAATAAAAGACTAAGCGGAAAGCACGTGAGTAATAACAACGATTGGAAAACAAGGAATATCAACTTCAATTAACTAGCACATTGGAAGCCTAAGTACAACTATAACAAATAAGACGAGAATACATGATCTTTACAAGTTGGCAAGTAAGGGCATGGATGGCTAACATGGTGGAAGGCTTATACTAAGTGCTGCAGAATAGGTACAACATGAGTATCATTATAAAAGTAGGAAATAAGCATGGTATTTGCAAGTTAAAGCAAGTAGAAGGTATGATCAACACATCAACAATTGAAATAGAGATCAATGACAGAACAATATCAACAAGTCACATCAGGTCTATAATATGACAATAACAGTTCAAGGTAAAGACATGAACGTACACACGGAAAACTGATACCAAACATAATGTATGTCCCTCATCCTTGCCTGCACAAAAACACCCATCGTGCCATGACCTCACGATAACAAACAATCATAACAATATAAATGAAATGGCACGGCATCGCCCTTCGTGCTTTTACTCTCAATAACATGGCACGACATCACCCTTCGTGCTTTACACTCTTCCTCACATGATAATGACTATAAAATGGCACGACACCACCCTTCGTGCTTTACACTCTTCTTCACTTGATAATGAATATAAAATGGCACGGCATCACCCTTCGTGCTTTACACTCTTCCTTGCCAAGCATATGAATATCAATAAAATGGCAAGGCAGGAAGTATAAATAACATCAAGGAGAGTGTTCAAATGAATATTCCAAATAAATTCTCAATCATTTATTTCCAAGCCAACAATGATTCCACAAACCCTCAAGGGCCAAATAATTCAAGTACTTCCACAAATCCCACAATTTATAGACAACACAAGTATGAAATCTAGCATCTCAAAATATCGGCCGTAGCAATGTATTAATGATTATGCATAGAGATGACCGAATTAGATACATCAATGTATTCTCAGAATTCCATCAAATTTGATCAATTTATATTAGGCTAAGTCTCGATTCTAACATTTAATACTATGTTCTTAATATCCAGAAGTCAAGTGAGGCATGAAGCAAGAGATCACGAAATTCTTCAAACATAAATGTAACATAATCCACCCCTCGAGCATGATTAACCCTGGCACATACATATATGCTCATCACCTCATATATGTATAACCCGCATGTAGCAAACAATGACAAATAAGAGGAAAAATTCCCTCAACAAAGTTAGGCAAAATAGTTACCTCAATTCGGCTAACTCAACACTCAATAGCCTTCTTCCTCTACAAATTTGCCTCCGCTCGACTCAATCTAGCCAATGGCGACTTGAATGCATCACACAATGCAAGAAAAAACAATTTCAATTAATAAAGCTGTGATTTTTATTAAATTTCTAAAAAGTCAACAAAAGTCAAACCCCGAGCCCGCCCGGTCAAAACCTGGGTCCAAGGGTAGGTCTTGACTACCCATAGCCTCACGAGTCCAAATATGTGTTTTGCTTTCAAATTCGAGTATTCGACTCTCAAATCTCAAATTTTTATTTTTCAAAACTTTGACAAAATCCCCAATTTTTTCCATAGATTTCTTATGAGTTTGATGTAAATCTTGTATAAAATCATGAAATATAGTTGGAAATTGATTAAAGACACACCCAATGATTTGGTATGAAAATCCCCATTCAAAATCGCCTCCCTTGAATCTAAGGTTCAAAATATATGAAAAAATGAAGCTAAAACTCGGAATCTTAACAGGTTGCAAATGTCGCATTTGCGACAGGGGGTTCGCAAATGCGAAAAACTTATCGCAATTGCGAACCTGGAGGATTTCTGTTAAGGTCGCATTTGCGACAAAAACGTCACAAATGCGAAGACCAGCTTTCGCAAATGCGGCAGGCTCATCGCAAATGCGAAAAACTGCCCAGCTGCCCAGGCTTCGCAAATCGAGGTTTCTTCACAAATGCGATGGTCGCATTTGCGACCAGAACATCGCAAATGCGAAGAAACCAGAACCAACACTCAATTCATGAATATCATTCCGAAACCAATTCGAAACTCACCCGAGCCCTCGAGGATCCAAAATAAATATGCACGCAGGTCTAAAAAAACAACACGAACTAGCTCTCACGCTCAAATCATCAAAATAACTTCTAAAACCACGAATTGGACGCCAAAACGCATGAAAATCAAATTGAACTTCAAGAACACGTATAATCGCAACCGAGCGTCCGAACCATATCAAATCAACTCCGAATGGTGCCAAATTTTGCAGACAAGTTATATATGACAAAGCGAACTTACTCAAAGCTTCAAATCACACATAACAACTTCAAAACGATGAATCACAACTCAAGTCAAAATGAATGAACTTTGAAACTTTAACTTCTACAATAGATGCCGAAACCTACCAAATCACCTCCGATTGACCTCAAATTTTGCACACAAGCCACATTTGCCATTATGGACCTATTCCAACTTCCGAAATCACTATCCAACCCGATATCAAAAATTCCACTCCCAGTCAAACTTCCCAAAAATCCAACTTTCGCCAATTCAAGACTAATTCGACTATGGACCTCTAATTTACAATCCGGACGCGCTCCTACGTCCGAAATCACCCAACAGAGCTAACAGAACTGATGCACCTCCATTATGAGGTCAAATGCTAAAAAGTCAAACTTGGTTAATTCTTCCAACTTAGAACTTAAATCTTGAGGTTCATTCTTCCAAATCGATTCCGGATAACTTAAAAACCAACACCGACGATTTACGCAAGTCATAATACATTATGCGGAGATACTCGAGCCCTCAAGATACCGAACGAAGTGTAGATTCCCAAAATGACCAGTTGGGTCGTTATATTATCCACCACTTAAACACACGTTCATCCTCGAACATGCCATGAGTCATTCCAAAGTTATCAAATCATGGTGTAACCTTACTACGCATAATCCCCGGGGTGATCCCATGTCACCCTGATCCACATAAGACCGCTTATACAACATAACTAGAGATCTTTATTTCGACCTTGGTCCTTAAACCTTAAACTCACTCTCTATCATCCATAATTCATTACAAGGCCCGAATCCTACATCCACACACTGTATAAGACTTAGCAAGCTGTATCAAATTATGACTATAACCCAAGATGTAATCACATGATATACCCCATCACTTCGACACCCACAGTAGAAATTGCTGACCACCATTACTGCCCAAAAACAGATCCGGTGCCGGTAGCAAACCTCGTATTGATTAAAACCTCGTTCAAAACCTTCATATCCTACCGATAATGACAGAAACACGCACAACCGCTTAACCACTCATCTGATCAATAAGCCAAGAAACTCACTCGCCCGACCAGGACCATTGTCTAAATCCTCAACGAAATATAGTGTTATTATCCCAAACTTTCCTCATCCCAATACTATAGCGCAAATCTCAGGTCTAAAAACCTCATCTCAGCCAGTATGAGCAGCCATACCGGCAAGTATCAACAATAAACATATGGAGCCACACACAACCCGGTTCCGTACACTAACAAGTAATACTTCAAACATGACAGATAACAGTAAGAAAACTACTAAGCAAGTTAAGAAGGCAAGGAAATTTTAGCATTTTACTATGAACTATTCTCAATAAGGTGAAAGCAAAATACACGAAATAGAAATAAGGAGCCACATTTCATCACTGTACCGTTGCGGCATGCAACCCGATCCCATCATATGAATCCATATAGGGTACCCATCGAGCCATAATACTCGGGCTCACTAATCACATGTGCGTTAACATCAAGCACAACATAGTGCACAAACTTATAACTGTGGGAAAATTATTAGGAACAAACAATACTGAGAAGGACAAGCACAACTATGGTGCAGTAAGCAAATCAACATCACGAAGGCCACCTCGCTCATAGGGCCATGGGGCTTAAACTGAATCACAATATGCTTGTGAAGAATCATGTAACCCTCACAACCCGTCATAGTATAAGAGAGAAACATATAAAATAAACCCAGGCGGGAATAACATCCATTTCGCCCGATGATATACAAGTGGCAACAACTGCGCAAGAATAACAAATCCGATCCGATATAGGATACACATTCGTATAAGGCTCAAAATAATCCCCAAACCAAATTTCGATCATCCTCAAGCATCAGAATGAACCTTCCAATAGTCTATAGCAACCTTTCCATAACACCTACCATCAATCATCCAATCCTCTACATTTCCTTACCACTCGCAATCAACGGATAGTCTGCCAACGAGAACGCCCCATCCTCATGAATACAAGAATCTTATTACCCAATCCCAACACCGCTACTCAAATGGCTGACACGTGACTCATACTCCATCATCTCACAGGAAAACACCCATAAGTCAAAACACAATGTACCTGCCAATAGGCAAACTCTCACCCTAGTGGAAACACATAGTGCCAGCAAAACCTTAAACATCCAAAATCATCCGTGACATCAAGAACTCATATCCTTCCCTCGAAAACTAAATCGCAACCTTGTACATGCACCTTTCAACTCCACACAACATATCGCCTCTAACATGCTAACTCACAAAACTACAAATATCCAAGTCAACTCTGAGCGATAAGCAAATTGAACACCTCATCAACCGAGAATCTTTCATTTAACTCAATCCAGGAGAACACCACCACACACTGTCACACCTCCTTTTTCCCACAAGGGATAGGGGTTTTTTTCGATTAAAGTTACAATAATCGAAATAGGATTATTTGTTTATTCAGAGTCTCCATTTGGGATAATTTATGGTGTCCCAAGTCATCGGTTATTTTAAATCCCAAATCGAGGAAATTTGACTCTATTTTAAAGTCTGCGAAAATCAGAAGACCGGGTAAGGAATTCTGTTTAACTTGGGAGAAGGTGTTAGAGATTCTCGAGTTTCGTGGTTTTAGCACGATCTCTTTAATCATACCTGGCTTAATTAAATTGTTAAATTACTCATTTTTAGGACCTACGTATATTTTAGCTTTTATCGCTTTTAATTACTCGATTACAGAATTTTGAAACGAGTCATGCGTACGTGTACTCTTTTTGTTTGGTGCGCAAAAATCGTGTCACGCGTACGTGTACATAATTAATGAAACTTTATTGTTATTAAGAATGTTCGGTTGAAAATGCGCGAACACATACCTCGATTTATTTTGAAAATCGTAATTATGTGTCGCGAACGTGTACACAATCACGATGATAGATTAAGCCGCGCCTAAGGCATTTTCTACGAATATTATTTTTAAATCGTACTTGTGTCATGCGAAAGTGTACACAATTAAAAATATTTTTTTATTATTAAGATTGTTTCGCCCAACGTTGCACGAGCATACTTTGGTCTAAATTTTGGAACCTATAATTATATCACGCGAATGTGAAAAATCCTAAAGATTGCCTAACCGGGTTTTGACGGCCCTAACATGCTCCTAGTGTTAATAAAACTAGTAATAACGAAGCAAGAATGAAACATATCATATTAAGCCAAAATCACTTTGATTATGTTCAAGGCATCCAATGTCTTACTAAAAAGGAAAAATTACCAGCCAAACAAAGGAACTAAATCAAGAATATTTGTTTGGGCAAAATGTTTTCAATAACAGAGATTAAAAATCAAACAGAGCACTCACAAAATTAATCAACAAAATAGTATCACCAAGAAATCACATACATGAAGTTACATGATATTAGATAGATAGAAAAGGATAAGAATGGACCTCCAATGAGCAAATTATTGCCTTCAGTAGTACTAGACCAAAGGCTGGACATTGTACTCTCAAACATATCCGAAAACGAGTAAAGACCAACGAGCGGAACCTCGATTCTTCAATACCTAACTTCTGATACGACTCGGGAAAAAATGATTTAAGTTGTTTCAAAGAAACTGATGAAAAGGCTCATCCTTTCGGACTTTGAGAGCGATGGAAAAGATCTGGCATAAAAGGGAGCAACACAACAATGCCTCTGGAGAAAGATCAGTACATTAAGCAATTGGATAAAACTTGCTTACTTCATTTGAGGAGATTGGAAAAAAACGTGACATATAAGGAGGTTGTGTTATCATGAAATTTCAGAATCAGAACAAGGAAAAACAAGATTGAAGAAAGTGAATGGTTGGATTGCTCTTCATTTTCCAGCTCTCTGTCCATTCCTACTCCTTTCCCCAAATTACCGTTCTCTTTTTTTGCTTTTTGTGTGTGTGTGTTTCGGACAGATTGTGGTCGAAAGGGATTGGGGGTGCGGCAGGTTCTTGTAGGTGTGGTGAAGGGAAGAAGAAGAAGAAGCAGCGATGGGTGTTCGTTTGTTGGTTCTCTTGCAGCTGAGAAGGAGATGTCAAGCTGCTCTTCTTTTTGTTCAGCCGTTTTTTCGTTTTGAAAGAGATGAGAGGTCCCCTTTTTATTGTGTGTGTAATTAGGTTTAATTTAGGGATTATAAGAAGGTTGTGCACTCAAATGATTGATGGGTCAATTGATATTGGGCTCAGCTTGTGGGAGTTGGGTTGGGTCTATGTCTTGTTGGATTAAATTTAGGCTAAGAAGACCAAATAATATAATGTATCTATAAAAATATAAAAATCACTCTTAATTAAAATAAAATACTAAAATAACACTAAATACTATAAGTGAAACTATTTTGTATTTTCAAATGTTATAATAAAGTAAAGAGTAGAAAAAATAAGCTAAAGTCATGGTAAAATTAAAATACTATAAATGTAAATATACAATTCACCTTAAACTAAAGATGAAAATATTTTTGTATTTTTAAATTGTAATTTGAAGCGAAAATTGACTAAAACTCCATAAAAGTTGAAGTTAAGTTAAATAAATATTTTAAACACTATAAAAATAGCTCAAAAACGTGACGGGTCAAATACTACGTGCTTACAACTGCCCCTCTTTGCTTGGAAACACGATGTGTTTTTGAGCAAAGAAACAGGTAAGCGACGTAATTGACTTCTGACCCGACACTCATTCCAAAGATAACAAAGATGGATAAAAGATTGTGACCGAGCCCTTGTATCTGAGCTTCCTACGTATCCTTGGCTATAAAGAAATCAGTCCACGTGTAGTTTAGAAGTGAATGAAGTGATGGAGTATATGGAGAGGATGAGAGAGTCGAGTGAGATATCGTTCCGTCAAGGTTCCCATCCACGATCCTGTTATTACATCAAATCAAAATCTAAAAGAACTAAGCTAGCCTATCAGCTATGAGTTACAAGATTCCTATCTATAAGTCTATTGAAGCTTGATCTTGAGTCTTGAATGGTTCTTCATGCAGACTTTTGATTTGAACCTCGATGCATGCTAGTTGTAGGTGAAGATTCGTTCTTCCATGACTTTTTCGGATCAAGACCGGACAAGCAGTGCTCGTGACTTTAACCATGTCTTGAGAAGTTCACATCTTTCTCTGCTTTTGCATTTTGGATTCACTTTTTTTTCTTTTCTTTTATTCTGGATTGAGACTACTTCCGCGGGCGCCTGCCGCTGACTTGAAACTTGAAATAATTTCGAAATAAATTCCCTCGTTCTCTAAGTGGGTGCCTGCAATCAAAACAACAAAACAAACAAAATTTTCTACCCCAGTATGCACTCGGAACATTTGTGAGTTGTTAGCAAAACTGTAAACTCTTATGCTATTGATGCAATGATGAAAGTAAACTAAAGACTCGACTAGGATGTGCGTCTCTTGGGAGTAAAACTAAGAAACTTTGACTAGCAAATGCGTCAGCTAATAATAAAACCTGAATGACCCAAACTAGGAAGTGCGTCTCCTAGGGATGAAATCCCAATTTAGGAAGTGCGTCTCTTAAAAGTATATCCTGAAAAACCCAAACTACGAAGTGCGTCTCCTAGGGCTGAATGTAAATGAACCAAACTAGGAAGTGCGTCTGTCTCCTACGAGTGAAATCTCAATTTAGGAAGTGCATCTCTTAAAAATATATCCCGAAAAACCCATATTAGGAAGTGCGTCTCCTAGGGGAGAAACTTCAATGACTCAAACTAGGAAGTGCATCTCCTAGAGCCGAAACTTCAATGACTCAAACTAGGAAGTGTGTCTCCTAGGAATTAACTTAAATGACCCAAACTAGAAAGTGCGTCTCCTAGGAATGAACTTATATGACCCAAACTAGGAAGTGCGTCTCCTAGGGGTGAAATCTCAATTTAGAAAGTGCGTCTCCTAAAACAAAATATAACTTGAAATACCTAGACTAGGAAGTGCTTGTCCTACGGGTAAAACCTCAGTGACTCAAACTTATATGACCCAAACTAGGAAGTGCGTCTCCTAGGGGTAAAATATCAACTTAGGAAGTGAGTTTCCTAAATCAAAAATATAACTTGAAATACCCAGACTAGGATGTGCATCTCCTACGGGTGAAACATCAATGACTCAAACTAGGAAGTGCGTCTCCTAGGGATGAACTTAAATGACCCAAACTAGGAAGTGCATCTCCTAGGGGCAAAATCTCAATTTAGGAAGTTCGTCTCCTAAAGGTATATCCTAAAAGACCTAGACTAGGAAGTGCGTCTCCTAAGGGTAAAACCTTAGTGACTCAAACTTATATGACCTAAACTAGGAAGTGCGTCTCCTTGGGTAAAATCTCAATTTATGAAGTGCGTCTCCTAAAACAAAGATATAACTTGAAAGACCCGGACTAGGAAGTGCGTCTCCTAGGGGTGATATGTGATCTTCTCAATAGCCTTTGCGTCAGCTGAATTGGGGCATTACACCTGAAAAATTCAAGCTTCCAAGCTTTGATATGAACATAGCCTTCATCCCTGTAGACAAAGAAAACTTGTGAGTTTAAAACATGGTGGTTAGTTTGTGGCCTTGACCTTGAAGGCGGCTACTTCTACACTTGCCATGATAACTTTGATTTCAACTTGGAAGACTTTTCTGTCATTGACTAACCATTTTCCGTCAACCCTTATCACATAAAACACATTCGATCCATTCGAGCCCAATATCCTCTATCTGTTGCACTTTGCTCATGAATTGACATTTACCGAACAATTACATTCTCATGAATCCCAAAACACGTTGGTTGTTACCAACTCAGTGCGCATATTGTTCTTTCCTCACTTATGTCGCTTTGATGAGCTAGCCAGATTCCTTTTTGTGCAATTAGAAAGCTTGGAGCAAATTTTGAAGTCATTTCTCACTTGTTCTGACCAAACCGACTCAAAAAGAGTACGTGAACAAAGCAAAAGGAACAGAGTAAGGGATAATGGAAAGAGATGATATCTAACAAGAAAATTACAAAGTAGAAACTTATCAGATGTGGATACCAACTCTAATCACCATGACATGCACTTTGGGATTAAGTGGCCTAAACTGTCAAGTAAGTCTAATGTTCAACTCTTGTTGTTCCTCTGAGTCGTAAAACTGGGCTTCAATGCTCAGATTATCCTATCTGATTCATGGTCCTTATTCGACTTGTAGTGCCCGAAGGGTTTTCACCACCAAGCCTCTCTCATTTTGTTCTTTCTCTCAACTTACATTCGCCTTGTGGTGCCTGTGAAGGTTTTCACCGATAAGACTCTCTCATTTTATTCTTTTCTTCTTATTTCCTCTAATCCTGCAGATGACAAGGCATTAACCATGGTACAAATATCATATGCTCCTGGCATGTCTGAATCGACACTCTCAAAGATTATCTGGGAGGTCTTTTTGTACTGTAATGTGGCTTTTGGATAGGGTTAGACATAAAGAAAGGCATGAAGGTTCAAATTCAAACTATGACCAAATGGGGTATAACTTCACATCTTTTGGAACCGCTTTATATAGAAAACAAAACTTCCGCCCAGTTTTCTGAAACAAGAGAACTTTTTTTGCGATGGAATTTCTAAGACAATCTGCCCCACTCTTGACTTCTTGGGATTATGAAATATTTTATTTGGTGTGACCGAACCGTAAGGCTACCTACGTATCTTGTGGTGACAAGAATCAGGTCAAACGTAGTTCAAAAGGATGCTTTCTTTTTGTTGCTATTTTTTCTTTTTTTCTTTTTTCTTTTCTTTCTCTTTTTTATTCTTTTTCCTTTGAAATTTCTTTTGGGATGAACTTTCTAAAACAAACCTATGGGGACATGACTTTTTTTTTACTCTAACTTGATTCCAAAAGAGGGGAGGTCAAGAAAATTAGCATAGTCTCAAAAAGGGTACCGTATGGTATAAAGTATTTGGGTAGCTGAAAGAGGGCCTCCCAATCCTTGAAAATACCAAGTACAACACATGCAACTTGAAAATGAAAAAGAAAGATCATGCACAACATTTTTTTGCAGCTTCGGCATTGGTATCACTGATATGCCTTCCACTTTTTTTTTAATGCCTTGTCAAGTACAAAACTCTCGTTGGGTAATTTCTACTTCACGATGGATACCCTCCGTCTGTTTGGAGAAAACTCCCTTGGCTTTATCTCGTAACTTGAGATGCACTTGAACTCAAAGTTGCTCGCTTCAAATTGCCCGGAATACATCTCCTTTAATAAATTCTTGTCATCCTATTAACTTCACAAATTATCTGTCCCAGTTTCACACAATTTGGGCTTTAAATGATATCAAAATGTCCAAATCTTTACTTAATTCCCTCAAATGTCTCTGTCATTTTCAAAACTTGTTTCATTGCTTCATGATTAGACTAACTTTTAAGACCAGGCTGAGAATTACGTGTGCATGTCATGTCACTAGAGTCAGCCTAAAAGAACTATAAAATAGAACAAAAGAAAAACTGACTAGAAATAACAGAAAGCAGGAGATTGTATTAGATAGCCGATGAAAGGGTTAGAACAACAAAAGAAGCAAAATAAACTGGGTTACAATCCTAGATCAAACCTAGATAACAATAAATGAGTTACCACGACTAAACGAACTTTGGAAATTAAAAGGAAGAAGGGTTTGAGTCTCAAGATAATATCCAGATTACAACCCTGAAATAACCCGGACATCAGAAATGACCACAAAATAAACCACCAAAACTCCTCCTTGGCTAGCCAAGAAAGGAGTGTCATTCCGATTACCAAGCCCGAGATCTTAGCCACTGGGTTGCACATCAAAATTACCGGGACCTTCACCAATTTCAGTCACATTGTCTTCACCAAGTGGCTTATTGACTCCTTTGACCAACCCTTCCTCAGCGCTGACTGTTGAATTAACGACTGACCACCCAAGAGATCTTACGGCAAATGACTCACGAAAGGATTTGAAAGAATCTGCACATTTGTTGTCATTGTAAATCATCCCAAATATTTGTTTGTTGTCATGTACCTGTAGATGATTCTGTGTGACACTTTGGGTATTACTGCCTTGTACCACAATTATCCATTCTTGAATCATTCTCTCTATTTCCCTTATCAAAGCATGAAAATCTTCAGTGCTATGCCCTTAGAGATTAGAGTAGTACATACACCGTACAGTAGGATCAAAACCTTTTGATGGGTCTGGAGTATAGCCGAGGAGCACCTCAATCAGGCAGAGTATTTTAACCTTTCAAACAAGCTTGTGTAGGATTCTCCGATTAGTGTGAAACTATTTCTTTGCCTTTGTTCCCCTCTATGCCCCTGTTTTCTATGGTTGTTGGGTGCTCGAAAATTTTGTGAAGGCGAAAGAGTATTTTGCGGTGCTGGCGCTCGCCATAATGAGTGACCCAGTGGTTGGACAGATGACCGGACGTTGTTCGGGGGATAATACTGAGGTGGATTATGTGGAGCTCAGGGATAGGTTTGGGGTTGGGGTTGAGGCTGAGTATATTGGTGAGGCGGACCCGTTGGGCCATGTCGTCTTGGCGGGTGTACCATTCTAAAGCTGGGCAAAGGCCTGAGCCATATCGTCCCATGTATACCACTTGCTGGCGTCTTGGCGGGTGTACCATTCTAAAGCTTCCCCACTTAGACTCAAACTGAAATAGGCCATCAATAGTTCGTCCTTTCCACCGGCGCCTCTCATCTTACTACAGTAACCTCTCAAATGGGCCACAAGATCTCCATGTCTGTCATACAAATCAAACTTTGGCATCTTAAACCCATCAGGCAGCTGGACGTCAGGAAACAAGCACAAGTCTTTGTAAGACACGCTCACCTAGCTCCCTATCCCTTGTATGTTTCTTAAAGAATGCTCTAAGATTTTCACCTTCCTGGATTTCTCATCTTGCTACACTGTCTTAGCAGGATTTTCAATTTCACCAGGAGGCTCAAAATGAGGAGTGTAAGAGTGTGGATCCGAGACTTGGAAAGTTGGTTCTGGATCATAGTATTGGGCATCGGGGGCTTTGAACACAGTCTTGCTAGAGGATCGAGGAAGAGTAGCTTGTGGAGGAGCTACAAAAACATGAGTGGTTAAAGGAGCGGGATATGAGGTGGTTTTTGCGGGTGGAGTGTGAAAAAGGTTGTGGGGAAATATCTGCAGCAGTGGGAAACTGGGTTTGTGACAGTGGCGGAACGGTAACGAGGCTTTTAGTGTAGTTAGTGGGAAATAACGGTGGAGGACGCCCACTAATCCAGGCTTGGTATATTTTGGCTACCTGTCGTTTCAACCTCAGGACCTCTTCTTTCAACTCAGATTCCGATTCAACAATCTCCTTAGATGGATCAACAACATCTGTGTCCAAGTCTTTTCTAGCCATGGCTACCTTACTCTTTGACCTTGTGTTCTATGGAAGAGTTACCAGTTTAAGAACCACGAACCAACCACCCTTATGCTATAATGAAGATACCAAAGAGGAACAAAATGAAGTCATCATGTTAGCGTTAGGGCATTTAACAGCAAATAGTATCACACTATATGCAATGCACCTAGTCACAATTATCGGTTCTAAAATGACTTCGAGGGTACGAAGGTCGTATTGGCATCATCCCAAGTTCACTCTTTTTGCCCTTCCTCCTCTTCATTTTCTCTTTATCATTCCTTGATTTTTCATTTTCTTTCCTCTTTTTCTTTCTAATTATCACTCTTTTTTTTCATCCCACAGTTTTCTCTCATTTTTTACATCCCATAACTTCATCTTTTTTTTCTTTTCTTTTTTAATTTCAAAAATGATTCGATCGAACCCTATATAGGTTGTCAACGTATCATGTTGCACATAAATCAAACCAAGCGTAGTTTTGGAAAAGTAATGGAAAAATAAACTAAAATCAAAAAATCTTTTTGGTTTTCTTATTTATAACTTTTTTTGATTTTCAAATACAAAACAAGAAATACGATAACGAGAGACTCGACAAACTCAACTATACTACAACCAACTCTGACAACATCTAAAAGAATCAGTACTACTGGACATGACCATAAAGTACAAGACAACATATAAAAAACAGACTCAAAACATAAAAGAGTCCTCTTAATCAACTCCTGAATGCAACGGTCCTGACTGGATGGTCCTGGGGCGTCCGCCATTCTCAAGCTTTAGTAAGTAAATCCACACCTGTATGAGAAAAATAAGACCAAATAGAGTTAAA
Organism: Nicotiana attenuata; assembly: GCF_001879085.1. Classification (NCBI taxonomy): domain Eukaryota; kingdom Viridiplantae; phylum Streptophyta; class Magnoliopsida; order Solanales; family Solanaceae; genus Nicotiana; species Nicotiana attenuata. The sequence continues at coordinate 131,897 of NW_017671385.1, forward strand.
GACTTAGAATACTATGTGAAACTAACACTCCCTAATGGACACATGCAAGACATGTTTGTGCAAAATAGCCTACGTGGCCTAAAGGCAGCTAGAAGTGCAAACTCAACAAAGGAGACCTCTAAGACATGGAAAAATTACTTTGTAGAAATGACCGATTCTGTAGAAATGGCCTATGTGGCCAAAAAATGGCTAAGCATGCAAATTCAACAGAATGGGCCTTAAACAGAGAGGACACCTTGTTGTGGGCTTAGGACTCTAAGACGTGGGTTAATTGAACCACTTTTGCAAAAATAACCCCATTTTGTAAGAACGACCAATGTGGCCCAGGAGTGGCTAGACATGCAAATTCAACAAGGGCGGACCTTAAAGTTAGGAGAAAGCTGATTGTGGATTCAAGACTCCAAACACAATTAAACAAGCCAGTTTGCGAAAATAGCCCTAATTTGCAAAACGACCGATGTGGCCAAAAGTGGCAAGACATGCAAGATTAGGCTACGACCCTCGAAGCCAAGAATTTAAGACTCACTAGGAAGACCAGACCCTATGTGGGCTGCCTACGTATCCCACCACGAAAGACGAGAATCAGGTATGCGTAGTTCGGGAACATTTGATGCGGGCAAGAATTTCAAAAAAACAACTCATTTGGAGAAAACATATTTTTGTCTTTTTTTGAAAAATGAAGGGGAAGTGCAAAATCTTTTTTGAATTCTTCATTTTCATTTTTTTGGGTCTTTTTCTTGAAAAACAATGTGAAAGAAAAATATAACTGGGCCCTACTTGCTTCATTTTAACACTTCACCCTCTTTTCTTTCTCATTTACCCTCAATCATCATTGGTCTGCCAAATGACCCATTTTACCCTTGAAGAATGCAACATGTAGCATATAAGATGCATCAGGATGGTCTTTTATCTTTGGGTACACCTGTCCCAGACGGACCCAACCCCTGTGTTGAGTCCCCAAAGTCAAATGCACGTGATGCAAACAAACGTTCCTACTCGGGATCCGACATGAGGCTATGTTATTCTAGGCTTAACCCTGGGGGTGTGTTCTAGACATGGCTTACCCAAGCGGACACCTCGAGACGAGGTGGGGGCAATGTATCAGGAGCACGAAAGTCTACCCGGCCTAGTTGCTGCTCTAGCCTTGTTCTATTAGGTATGACCTCTAACAGAAAAGTTGGCCACACATATGTGTGCACCATATTTTTAGAAGACTCAGAAGGGAGGCGCAAGAAGACATTTAAATATAGTTCAAATAATATCAAAGCGGTAAATGAGCGGCATTTAGCACTTTAGGCCCACAAACATAGTAATATCAACAAACAATAAACCCAAGTATAGACCACATTACAAGCTCGAATTCTGAACCCTGAACCAGAGATTCTAGGTTATTGTCCCCAGTAGAGTCGCCAGAGCTGTCACACCTCCTTTTTCCAACAAGGGATAGGAGGGTTTTCCAATTAAAGTGACAATAATCGAAATGGGATTATTTGTTTATTCAGAGTCGCCACTTAGGATAATTTATGGTGTCCCAAGTCACCGGTTTATTTTAACACATCGAGGAAATTTGACTCTGTTTTAAAGTCTGCGAAAAACAGGAGACCAGGTAAGGAATTCTGTTTAACCCGGGAGAAGGTGTTAGGCATTTCAAGTTCCGTAATTTTATCACAGTCTCTTTAATCGTACCTGGCTTAATTAAATTATTTAATTACTCATTTTTAGGACCTATGTATATTTTAGCTTTTCCCGCTTTCAATTACTCGATTACGGAATTTTGAAACGAGTCACGCGTATGTGTACTCTTTTTGTTTGGTGCGTCAAAAATCATGTCATACGTGTACACAATTAATGACACTTTATTATTATTAAAAAAGTTTGGTTGAAGTTGTGCGAACGCATACCTTGATTTATTTTGAAAATCAAAATTTTATCACGCGAACGTGTACACAATCACGATGATAGATTAAGTCGCGCCCAAAGCATTTTCTACGAATATTCATTTTAAATCGTACTCGTGTCACGGGAATGTATACACAATTAAAAACATTTTATTACTATTAAGATTGTTTCGCCCAACGTTGCGTGAGCCCATACTTTGGTCTAAATTTTGGATCCCCTAATTATGTCACGCGAACGTGGAAAATTCTAAAGATTGCCTGCACGGGTTTTGACGGCCCTGACATGCTCCTAGCGTTAATGAAACTAGTTATAACGAAGCAGGAATGAAACATATCATATTAAGCCCAAATATTTTTGATTATGTTCAAGGCAGTAATTACTAAAAAGGTAAAATCACCAGCCAAACAAAGGAACTAAATCAAGAATATTTGTTTGGGCAAAATATTTTCAATAACGGAGATTAAAAATCAAACAGAGCACTCACAAAATTAATCAACAAAATTGTATCACCTAGAAATCACATAAATGAAGCCACGGGATATTAGATAGATAGAAAAAGGATAACAATGGACCTCCAATGAGCAAATTATTGCCTTCAATATTACTACACCAAAGGTTGGACATTGAGTACTCTCGAACAGATCCGAAAACGAGCAAAGACCAACGAGCGGAACCTGGATTCTTCAATACCTATCTTCTGATACGACTCGGTAGAAAAGGATTTCAGTTATTTCAAAGAAACTGTTGAAGAGGCTCATCCTTTTGGACTTTAAGCGCGATGGCGAAGATCTGGCATAAAGGGAGTAACATAACAATGCCTCTGGAGAAAGATCAGTCCATTAAGTAATTGGATAAAACTTGCTTACTTCATTTGAGGAGATTGGAAAAAACCTGACATATAAGGAGGTTGTGTTATAATGAAATGTCAGAATCAAAACAAGGAAAAACAAGATTGAAGAAAGTGAATGGTTAGATTGCTCTCGTTTTCCAGCCCTCTGTCCGTTCCTACTCCTTTCCCCAAATTACCGTTCTCTTTTTCTACTTTGTGTGTGTGTGTGTGTATGTTTTGGACAGATTGTGGTTGAAAGTGATTGGGGGGTGCGGCAGGTTCTTGTAGGTGTGGTGAAGGGAAGAAGAAGAAGCAGCGATAGGTGTTCGTTCGTTGGTTCTCTTTCTGCTGAGAAGGAGATGTCAAGCTGCTCTTCTTTTTGTTCAGTCGTTTTTTCTTTTTGAAAGAGATAAGAGGTCCCCTTTTTATTGTGTGTGTAATTAGGTTTAATTTAGTGATTATAAGAAGGCTGTGGGCTCAAATTACTGATGGGCTCAACTTGTGGAAGTTGGGTTGGGTCTATGTCTTGTTGGATTAAATTTAGGCTAAGAAGACCAAATAATATAATGTATCTATAAAAATATAAAAATCACTGTTAATTAAGATAAACTAAAAAAATAAAACTAAATACTATAAGTGAAACTATTTTTGTATTTCAAATGTTATAATAAAGTAAAGAGTTGAAAAAATAGGCTCAAGTCATGGTAAAATTAAAATACTATAAATATAAATATATTAATTGACCTTAAACTAAAGATGAAAATAGTTTTGTGTTTTTAAATTGTAATTTGAAGTGAAAATTGACTAAAACTCCACAAAAATTAAAGTTAAGTTAAATAAATATTTTAAACACTAAAAAAAAGCTCAAAACGTGACGGGTCAAAAATTATGTGCTTACACACGCAATATAGCTTCTATACATGTAGAAAACATCAACTCCGACCGTGGTCATAACCATGATGAATTCTTCGGAACTCATTAACACATAATCGAGTAGTCAGAACCAATTTTCTTCAACTTAACCGAGTCAAGCAGACCGCCAACCCAAAAGTAACTCAATCCGATATGACCGCCCCGAGGGAACATTCCTAAGGACCCGAAGCCATTTGTTGCATCACCCCAATATTGACATGTAGACCTTTCTTGACAAGGAAATACCGCAAATCCGACTACCGTTTGCTACCGTTTTTAAGCCCACCCGTAGAATTCAAAAGTCCTTAAAGGCTACATATGACCTGGAACATGCCAAACCTCACAAATGCGAGCCAAACCTCGCAAATGCGAGATCTGCAGCAGAGCACCAGCACCAGAAGTGCACCGGCTATTCTAACCTAAATCGAATTCATCCTAAACACGTCCGGAACTCACCCGAGCCCCTCGGATCCAAACTAAACATGCACACAAGTGTAACAACAACATACGAACTCGCTCGCACGACCAAAACACCAATATAACACCTAGAATTATAAATCAAACATCAAAATGTATGACATTTTGCAAAGAACTTTATAATTTTGAATCGAGCGTCTGAATCACGTCAAATCAACTCTGTTTTGCTACAAAAGTTGCAGACCAGTCATAAATAGTAAAATTACCCTATACCAAGTCCCGGAACCAAAATCCGAACTCGGTAGCTATAAATTCAACCTACGCTCTAAAACCGAAATTCTATAAACCTTCAAATTACTAGTTTTCAACAAATCACGTTAAATCAAGTTAGGGACTTCTGAATTCAATTTCAGGCATACATGTTTACCGTGAAAATGAACAATTAAATTTATTGATGGGACTCTAAAAATACGTGATCTATTTTTATGCTAGTTGTTTAAGCAGACGACGCTATATGTATGAAGTTTAGAGCCGAAATGCGAGCTATAATAGGGTTATAGTTAAACCGATGAGCTAGCCAATCGGGGCCTCGGACTGACCGATACGGGGCCTCGAGTTTGATTCCTGGGCTCGGGCTTGAGCTATTAAGGGCAACCGGGAAAGGGCTAACAGCTGTAAAATAATCAGCGAAGGCTCTTTATGACCAATGATAAGCAATAAGTGAGGAACAAGTATGAAAGTAATAAATAAGAGCAACAATATCGAGAAAGTACGTTAGAGAGAGAAAAGAGAGAGTTCTTGTGTATTTCGTGTGAAGTAGTTGGAGCAACAGCCGCCCTTACAAAATGACAAAGATCCCATTTATATCGAAGGGGAATCCCTACATGGTATAAAATACATTAGTTGTAAAGATATAGAGATGGGATGGCTAGACATGACACCCTGATTTGGGTTCAGAGTAGGCTGGCTAGGCTTTGTCAGACTTAGCCGTGTGTCTTGGGAACTCCCCGTCTTTACCCTTGCCACGATCAATAATGCCTCTAGGCCGAGCCTCGACGAGCCTCGAGGGAGGGGACTCAGGCAACTGCTTTGCGGCCTTGGGGCTACGAGATGGTCTTCTGGAATGCCTTAATGAAGGGAAATTGGACCCTCCGATTTCACCATATACAGATAGTCTCCGCGTTTCCTAGAACAAAGCGAGGGGAAACGATTTTGATGCCCAACCCTTCGAGCTTTCTACGACGACGTCATACCGGTGACGCAACCTATGACGTGGGCTTTCACGATAACCGGGACATCCCATGGACTTGTCTTTTCGGCGTCATTCAATGCACTGTCGATTCCCATTCTTTAAAGTGACGGTACCTCCGTCGATTCAGTTTTTCAAGAACGCTTTGATTGCGCCTGTCGATCCGTCTTTCAAAGGCATTGATGGTCTTGTTATCACCCCCTATAAATGGGGGCATTCCAGCGCTATCTCTTTATCCAAGTGCCTACCCATATTTACCATATCTTCTCTTCTTTCCATCCTTATCTATCCTTTGCCATGTTTGAGGCCCCTGGCCTCGCGATCGTTTGGCCGTGCTCATATCGACCGTGCCAAGGTCTACCTTCTGAACCTCCCTTAATCGAGCGAGATTTTGCTGTTTTGTTGTTGTTGTTGTTGTTGTTCCGAGATGATGAGCCAGGGAGGCCGATTTCTCCCGTCCGGGGAATGTGTTTGGACTATACACCGCTGCTCATGAGGGTGTTCGGACTATACTCAGCTGCTCACCCTCCTGCCCCGGCTCGGTGCATTATACCCTTTTTGATTTCCTTGGGGTGTGGTGACATTATTTATTAACTGTTGCATCCCGTGCCGGGGCAACGTCCCAAGACTTGGCTTTACAATAGTAGTACTGGCGATGTTCACACTAGACAGATTTTTCACCCAGCCACTTCTTCGCTCCTTTCGGCTTCTCCTCCGTCATTTTGCTCTTCTCCATCGCTTTCCCCTTCTACATCTTCCCTTTTGAAGATGCCATTCTGGGGGGTCAAGATAAGACTCTCGAGGGGACGGCGTTTTGGAAGATATTGTCTTTGAGGTCGTGCGCCCGGGGATGATATCCGAAGATGCTGCTGTCGAGGTCGCACCTTTGAGAATAGGCTAGGCTCTTAGTCTTTTGCTATGTGTACCCCTTTGCTTCTTTGTGTCTGTGTAAGGACCCCTTATGGGCTTTTGTAATCATATGTAAGGACCCCTCGTGGGCTGTTGTAACCAAACATTTATGAATATAAAGATATTTTCTCTACTTTCGTCTTTGATGTTTGCCATATTCTTTTTACATTTGTGGAGACTTCTGAATGTGAGCCTCTGCTGACTATTTTCCATATCTAACCCGGATGCGAGTATTCTTTCTGGTCTTCGGTTGATAAAAACGGCACCTCTCGGAGTCCTCTGTTGTTACTCGGTCCAAGCTTGAATTGATCCAATAGATTCGGACCGTCGGGACCCTTGGGTCATACGAAAATAGTACCTCGAGCCTGGAAAATTTCCGAGAGCGATCTCCGAGTGAGGGTTAGCTTTAGGCACCTGGAAACTCATTTTGAACATGATGAAAATAGCCTTTACGGCGTTGTAGATAGGTCCCAGGTGAGGGGTCGCCAGACTTTAGGCGATATCCTGAGGTCGAACCCTTCTCGACGGAGCTCGAAGTGCTTATTTTTCTTCTCGAGAGGAGCCTTCGAGACAGGGTACCATCTCAAATCCTGCAATGGTGCTAAATGCTTCCTGGAGTCTAACTTCTTTTTGATGGAGGTCTTCGAGGTCGGGTACCACCTCGAGACTGGAGATGATGCCGTTGGCTTCTTAAAGCCTGGCTTCTTTTTTTGTGGAGATCCTCGAGGTCGGGTACCACCTCAGGATTAGAGATGATGTCGTTGGCTTGTTAAAGCCTGGCTTCTTCATATATACATATAGGGTCGCTTCCTGCTTCAGTACTTCTAGTCTCTCCATAGCCATGACTGTTACATCGGGGCCTGTTCGGTAGAGAGGGGAGAGTTCCGCTCCCGATGCATAGGATCAAAGAGAGTCTTCCTCGAAGATTATTTCTTCGATAGGAGAGAGGCACCTTGAGTTAGTGAGGAGAGATTGCGGATGAGGGGAGAGAGTAGTGTTACGGACTCTTTCCCCGGATGAGGGCATCTCGGATCATGTTGATGGATTCCTGTATGTGTACACGTATCCTTTCACACTGGGCCTTCTCGATAGGGTTGTGCTCGACTTCTGTTTAAGGTACCGGGTTACCTTGTCACAGATACATCCGTTGTTTTGGTGAGTAGTGTTGATGATGATGTTTTTTAGGCGGGGCTTGAATTTACGCTCAGTCATCTCATTAGGCTGTATTGGTCCTTTCACCACCAAGGTCTGCTAACCTTGCGGTGTCGGTCAACCACGCCCTTCGTTGTTGACAATGAGGAAGATGGAGATCGGAGGTGGATGAGTCGGTTCGGACGGCTGACGTTATCCTCGTGGTGCGTATGCATTACGCCTTTTAGCTTCTAAGGCTAACACTTCATTTATTCCAGTTGCAGAAAAAGACGGAGGCCCTGGAACATCTTCGGGATGAAGCCGACCGAATCAAGAATGATTGTGATGAGCTAAGAGCTCGGGCGGAGGTTCAGGCTTCAGAGGAGAAGGATGCCTTGGCTAAAGTTACTCCCTTCGAGGTTCAACTACGCTTAGCTCGTGATAATGCTTCAGTTCAAGCGGATATGATCACGAAGCTCGAATGCGAGCTTTCGAAGGTCGGGGTTGAGATCGTCGATGCCCGGACCGGAGCAGTACTGAGACGAAGTAAGGCTGATCAGGTGATGGCGATTTATTTGAAGGACACTACAGATGCTCAAGCAGAGTTGAAGAGGGTCCTCGATCGTGAAGAGAGGATTAAAGAATATGCTCGTTGCAAGTCACGAAGAAAGTTTCTCGAGGAGATCCGTGCCAGGGGTTTTGTCCTCCCGGAAGAGTTGGCGCGAGCGAGGGCGGACGAGCGTGATGCTCGGTTACTCCTGTCCGACATCGATGAGAGTGAGGATGAGGTCGGTAGGCCGTAGTTCCCAGAGGTAGGACGTAGATTTTGCCATTTTGTATGTAGCATTTCCAGGGCGTGTTTGTAGATGGAGAATGTGCTTTTCCGCATGTGTGTATAAAAGAAAACCTTGTGGCTTCACTTCTTCTGTACCCCTTTCTATCTCGCATTTGGCCAGGTGAACTGGTCTCAGAGTCGGTGAGAATCCTTAGATTCGTGATATGGCCCTGGGGCTCATTAGGCTGGCCCGGGGGCTCTTACGCGCTCGGTCGATGCGACCATTCGAATAAGCTGGCGTTTGAGCTCTTATGCTTTTGCTCAACTGTTTTGGGTTTAGTCTCTGAGTCGGGTTTCGACTCGAGCTCGTTTGCCCCTCAAGCTTTTATGTTTGCACGGGCTGGCGACAATGGCTCTTACGCCTTTGATCGAAGCGATCTTTTATGTGTGTGGCCCTGAGGCTCATTAGGCTGGCGACAATGGCTCTTACGCTTTGCCTTGAGGCATATGTAGTTAACTATTTTGGGTTCTGTCTCCGAATCGGGTTACGACTCGAGCTCATTTGACCCTCAAGTTTCATGTTTGTGTGAGCTGGCGACAATGGCTCTTACGCTTTGGGCCGATACGGCCTTTTAATGTAAGCTGGCGACAATGGCTCTTATGCTTTGGGTCGAAGCGACTTTTTATTGGCTTTGTTTTCCCCTCGTTAAGGACTTTTTGAAGTAATTTTTGTCTGACCCGTCGTCGGTTCGGGAAGAACCTCGATTTCGAGTATTTCGTGGCGATGATCGAGCACCCCATAAGGTTTGGCTCAGAGGTTGAGTATCTCGAAAATAATGATGTGGAGATGACGTGGTCGAAGCTCTTTTTGCCTATGTCGAGGGTAGCCTGTTTAACCAGTTCTTTTCGAACTAGATTCGAAGCAATGGCCTATGATTTTGTAGCGACGGTCGGGCGTCCTTGAGTCGCATTAGTTTGGCTGGTACAGCCGTATGACCGTAGTCATTTGTGTTTGGCCGGAGCCATTTTTGGTCCCCGAGTGTAGTAGTTTAGGTGTCTATATCGAGGGTATGCTTTTCAGGGATCATACAAGTTTGATATATAGCCTAAACTTCGGGATCGAGTTTATGCCTGGAGTAAGGTCTTACAAAATTATCATGCCTTTGAGGTCTTACAGTTTTGTCGATACTTGGTACAAGTATGATTCATGCCTTCCTTGAGGTCTTATGGTTTTTGTTATTGCCTTATATAGGTCTTACGAGACCGAGTCTGCCCGCTCGGGTTCTTATGGCCTCGGGTTTTTTACTGAATGCCGATTGGCGATAGTCTTCGAGTTGTCGAGGTTGTTTTGGCTCGGGGACTGTTACTCTGCAGCTCGGTATTGCCTCATTGAGGGCTAACAGTTTTGGATATTCTGACCCTGAGGTCGTGCGATTTTTGAGTTTTCGATGCCAGTCCCCGAGTGTTCTGGGCACTTTCGGCCTTGGAGGTGTTTCATGATTTTCACACTGCCTCGGAGAGGGCTTATGAGTTTGGAGTTTTGAACCTGAGGTCATGCTGATACCGAATCGTTGACGCCAGTCTCCCAGTACTCGGGACGTTTTTTTATGGAGGAATCGTTTTGGAGAAAATGCTGAGTTTCCTTTGGAGTACGAGATGTTTTGACAAAAGGTGTCCTTTGATTGCTTGGCACAAGTACATGTGTCTCCGCCCTCGGGGGCCCGGCTATACGGACACGGTTCATTCGACCGTTTGGCCCAGTACATCATTTTCCTATTGGGACCCCATTCGGCGTTTTTTGACTTTTCCGAGGGGATGTTCTTCCGGGGGGATGTCCTCCAGAATCCGAGGTTGATTTCAAAAGAAGCCTTGAACATTCGTCTGGATCTTTCTTAGGCAGCATATAAATGTTGCCTCGTTAAAAACCATGACGGTAAAACCCTTCTTGGGATGAAAACCCGGCCGAAGGAAAAGAGTGCAACGCATGCTTTCGAAACCTAAGGCCTTTGGGTTGGGAAGAGCTCTGTTTTTTTCGATCGGGCGCCTGCATGAGGGTTAGTATGAAATATAAAATGAAAAGGGAGATGATTATACCTTAGCGTGGGATGTGCTGGCAATGTTCCGAGGTCTGATATGTCCCTGTCGCTTGTAATGAGGATGCGGTACGGTACTTCACTGTGTTTAATCGGGCTTAGCCGATGATGTAGTTTGCTTGTCCTTTGGTTCTTTCGTGAGTGGAGATATTGGTGTCGGTGCCACGTTGTGCACCGCGAACATTTCTCTTGCCTTGTAATGTTCCCCGTAGACGGTTTTAATCTCGTCCTTTGTTGGGAATTTCATCATTTGGTGGAGGGTGGATGGCACTGCTCTCATGCAGTGTATCCACGGTCGTCCAAACAAGGCGTTGTACCTCATGTCTCCTTTGATGACATGAAATTTGACATTTTGTGTCGTGCCGGCCACGCTGACTGGAAGGGTGATTTCTCCCTTCGTTGTTTCACTTGCCATGTTGAATACGTTGAGGACTCGAGTGGCGGCCACGATTTGGTCTAATAATCCGAGCTGCTCTATTACCCTCGACTGATAATATTGGCCGAGCTACCTGGATCCACGAGTACATGTTTTATTTGAAATGTGTTCACGAAGAAAGAGATTACCAGTGCGTCATTATGAGGTTGAGACAAGGCCTCGGAGTCCACTTCGCTGAACGTGAGGGCATCCTCAGGTATGTAACCCCGAGTTCGCTTTTCTCTAGTGAAGGATATTTTTGTCTTTCTTATCACGGGCTCCTGGGGATCGTCGACGCCTCCCAAGATCATGTGGATAACATGTTGTGCTCGTTTTCTTCGTTCTTTTTGGCCGCTTCTCTTTCTCGGAACTAATTTTTGGCTCGGTCGCTTAAGAATTCTCGGAGGTGACCTTTATTGAGTAGCCTGGCTACTTCCTCTCAGAGTTGGTGGCAACCTTCAGTCCTATGGCCGTGAGTGTTATGAAATTCACATACTAAGTTATGATTCCTTTGGGAAGGATCTGACTGTGTAGGCCTGGGCCATCTGGTGTCTTTGATTTTGCTGATGGCGAAAACGATATCCGATACATCGACGTTGAAGTTGTATTCTGATAAGCGCGGTGCCCCTGTTGGCCCCGTGTTTCCATCGAATCCGGTTCTGTTAATGAGTCCCCGAGGATTCTGTCCTCGGTTGATCAATCGATCGTTGCGAGGTGGGTTGGGCATCGGGGCGTTCCTCCTGTCTTCAGTGTATGGCTGATATCTTTCCTTATTATTGCTTTGGCTCCTTCGTCAGAAGCCTACTCGGGTATACCGAGTCCGAGGGGGCTCCTAGTTGATCATCCTCGACTCTTATCTTTGACTGATATCGGTTGCGGACGTCCGTCCAGGTTACGACGGGATACTTGATTAGGTTCTCTTTCAGCTGCCTTGAAGCTACTAAGCTCCGCTCATTCAGGCCTTGAGTGAAGGCCTGCACCGCCCGGTTGTCGGAGACTGGTGGTAGTTCCATTCGTTCCATTAGGAAGCGAGATACGAACTCTCGCAACATTTCGTTCTCCCTTTTCTTGATCTTGAACACGTCATACTTCCTCGTTGCTACTTTGATGGCACCGGCATGTGCCTTTATGAAGGAGTTTTCCAGCATGACAAATGAGTCTATGGAGTTGGGAGCTAGGTTGTGATTCCACATCCTGGCCCCCTTCGAGAGTGTTTCCCCGAACTTCTTTAGTAAGACGGACTCGATATCGTCGTTTTTTAGGTCGTTGCCCTTCACTGCGCACGTGTAGGCCGTAACGTGCACATTGGGGTCTGAGATCCCATTGTATTTTGGGAGTTCTGACATTCTGAACTTCTTTGGAATGGTTTTCGGAGCCGCTTCCTCGGGGAATGGCCTTTGCACGAACTTCTTCGAATCCACATCTTTTAGGACCGGGGGTGCGCCCGGGATTTGGTCGACCCTGGAGTTGTAAGTCTCGACCTTCTTGTTGTTGGCTGCTATTATTTTCTCGCCCGATTCGATCCTTTTGGTGAGGTCCTCGAGCATTTTTATGATGGCGGGATCGGCTATCAACCCATTATTGCTTGACCTCTCCGGTACCTATTCGGCCGGGGGAGCTGTCTCCGGTGCAATCGTGCTAGGAGTCTTCTGGTGACTTTGTAGCTAAACAATAGCCAGCTATTGTGCCTGCAACATTTCAAAAATAACATGAAGGCTAACTTCCCGTTCTTCCCGAGCTGGGGTTTTTTGGGCTACCTGTTGGTCGACTTGGTGTATGCTTCTGTTAGTGTGGGAGCTTGTTTCGACGTGTCGAGCGTCACATGAGATTCTGTCCGCCGGAATCGGTCCTGGCGTGTCCTTAAGATTTTGTGGTGGCTCACCAACACCTGTAATAGCCACACCAATCTCCGTGGTTCTCCATATTGTTGTTTACTGAATCAGACATTTTAACCTGAAACCGAAGATCTTGGACAAGAAAAAGTGTGAAAGATAACTTGCGTTGTGAAATGAAACCAGCAAGAAAATAATCACAATTATTTTTAGCCCCTCGGTGGGCGCCAAACTGTTTACCGTGAAAATGGTAATAACAATTAAATTTGTTGATGGGACTCTAAAAGTACGTGATCTATTTTTATGCTAGTTGTTTAAGCAGACGAAGCTATATGTATGAAGTTTAGAGATGAAATGCGAGCTAAAATAGGGTTATATTTAAACCGATGAGCTAGCCAATTGGGGCCTCGGACTGACTGATACGGGGCATCGAGGTTGATTCCTGGGCTCGGGCTCGAGCTATTAAGGGCAATCAGGGAAAGGCTAACAACTGTAAAATAATCAGCGAAGGCTCTTTATGACCAATGATAAGCAATAAGTGAGGAACAAGTATGAAAGTAATAAATAAGAGCAACAATATCGAGAGAGTATGTTAGAGATAAAAAAGAGAGAGTTCTTGTATATTTCGTGTGAAGTAGTTGGAGCAACAACCGCCCTTACAAAATGAAAAAGATCCCCTTTATATAGAAGGGGAATCCCTACACGTTATAAAATACATTAATTGTAAAGATATAGAGATGGGATGGCTAGACATGACACCCTGGTTTGGGTTCAGAGTAGGCCGGCTAGTCTTTCTCAGACTTAGCCGCGTGTCTTGGGAACTCCCCGTCTTTACCCTTACCACGGTCAACAATGCCTCTCGGCAGGGCGTCGACGAGCCTCGAGGGAGGGTACTCGGTCACTGCTTTGCGGCCTCGGGGCTCCGAGATGGTCTTCTGGAATGCCTTAATGACAGGAAATTGGACCCTCCAATTTCACCGTATACTATACGCCCAAGTCCCAAATCACGATACGGACCCACCATGACACTCAAAATACTGATTCCGGCCCGTTTACACAAACCGTTGACCGTAGTCAACACAAATCATTTTTAATGCTAAAATTCACATTTTCTTCAATTTTTCACATAAAAATTATTCGAAAAAAGACACAAACTGCACGCAAATCAAGAATTGCTAAGTGGAGCTAATCGAGGTCTCAGAATACAGAATTGAAGGCTAAAACTCAAAATGACCTATTGGGTCATCACAAGTACGGACGTCTCCGCACCGATCTGCAAGACTCTACTAGGTCTCCTCATGACTTGTAATACCTATATGAACTTAATACTCTAATACCAAGCTGTCAAGACCGAATTCCTGCCATAGGCCTTGATCAATATCATTAGGCAAGCCAACGGTGAACCTCCAACATTATTATTCACATAAACTTTAAAAATTAGGAATAACATTAAATAAATGGACTTAAATTTAGAAACCATGGAAATATATGTTCTTCCTTACAAAAAATCACGGAGTGTGAATAAAACATAAAGTGAAGTGAAAATAACATTAGGTACAACTTTGAACATCCACAAAATACCTCTAAAACTCAGTGTCATAAGTGCACGAGTAATCTAATAAAATATACAAAACTACTATATGTCACGACCTATCCTAGGGACACAACGGATAACCGACACTAAATGCCAATCATTACTAAACCTGCTGATAATCTATTAATCATGATTATAACTGATAAGCTGAACAAGCATAAACATAGCTAAAAAGAGCTGTATAATCTGGAAAGACAACAAGGCTAACACAAGCTGACATATAAAAATATACTAACTGCACAGATGCATATCCAGAGGCCTCTAGAAGTGTTGAACTGCACAAGTACTGGACATAATAGGGCCACCTCATATCCAAACTAGCTGACCATACACATACCGAAAGATAAGTAACTCCGGGAGTAAGTAGAGTGACTCCAATAGCTAGCGGATGGCCTACAGGTGTGGCTTAAGCGCTGATCTATCTGTACCTTCACGACATGAAACGCAGTGCCGGGCAAGACCTGAGTATGATATGTACAAAGTGTGTAGGGTGGAAAGCATATGTAAAGCATACAAAATTATGACTGTTGGATGGAAATCTGAATATAAGCTGAAAGCTAAACAAGAGTCTGAATTAGAAACTAATCTAGTACTGAACTGGAGTTTAAGCTGAAACTGTGCTAAAATTGACCTACTATCTGAACTAGTACCTGTCTGGCATTATGGGCTATATCCCCCCAATCAGGTAAATATACATCTGAACTAGCCTCATGTATAGTCATGCAATGCAAACTGTAGCTATATACATGTACATAACATGCCTGACTGGTGTTATGGGCTATCTCCCCCCATCATATAATCAATAGGCCTTGCTGGCACTATGGGCTATCTCCTCCCTTGCTGGCACTATGGGCTATCTCCTCCCAGCATATAATCAATAGGCCTCCCTGGAGTTATGGGCTATCTCCCCCTGCATATAATCAATAGCCTAGCTGGTGTTAAGGGATATATGAGGCATAACACATGTGGCAGCAATATATGGACTTAAGAGATCATGAAGGAAACCATGAACGGAATCACAAATGCAATTTGACGCTCGTCGTACATAAGTTGGACAGAGGGGAATATTCCCATTCTAGGGAGAAACTGAGTATGTACATGTGATACTAAGGTTAATTAACTCATTAGGATCCCCTTAGAATCAATTTAGAACCAAAGAACTTAAGATTTTCCAACTCTTCGAATTTTCAAAAATTTCGGCAGAGTTTCCCCTAAACTGGATGATCCCCAAAAAATTACAAGATCTACAATATATGCGAGAATGGATACCCGACCAAGATGACAACATAAATCTAAAGGAGATCCAGTTATCCATAATAGTGTGAAATGATCGACAAAATGGAATTATGAACGTAATATCGGCTCATAGTGACTAAGTTGTGACATGAAAGTCTAAATTTTATTTAGGAATAAAATAACATCAAAGGAATGGAACAAACGGAAGTCTGGATGGCATAGGCCAATTTGGCAATTTTCCCTTTTGTGTTTGTTATGTTTTGAAGTTTCAACCTAAACTATTTTCTTCCATAATTCGCATATGGAATTGAATAATATACAAGGATACAATACATTCTTATATTTCCCTTTAACAAACCTTAAAAGATCAAGAAGAAAGTATAGAACATAGCTAAACCTAATGATGCCGAAAACGAAACGAACACCCTATATACCTCTTGTGTTCTTGCTTCCAAACCTTGTTCCCTTTGATCCAGACCTTTACATATGTTTGTATAACTAAAATACAGAGTTGAAAAGCTTACTTAACCACAAAGATCTTTCCAAAACACGTGTTATAAGGAGAAAGGGGGATGGTGAAGTCTTACCTATGTCGTAAGGATCGCGTTGATATGTTCGCATCTCAATTTTGAGTTGCGGATGATAGAATTGCCTTAAAACCCTAAGGATGTGTTTAGGATGTCTAGAGAGATTTATTAGGTCTGATTTGGGTCTAAATGAGCCTTAGAGATGAAGGTACAACTTTATATATCAAGATAATACTCAACCGACCTTGTGGGTCCCAAAGGGAGCTGCATGCGCGGTCTCGAGAAAATACGAGTATCTCTCCACTCTAATGTTATATCAACGAACGGTTCAATGAGTTGGAAACTAGACTCGTAGATATTCAATTTGATAGGTGGATAACCCCGTAAATACAATTACATTTAGAGATAAGTAAAAAATGAGCGAAACTTACGACAACTTTTGTCGAATTTAGTTTCCTAATTCATTTGACTTCAAAACTTAACACACGACTATAATACGTCTAAAATACCTCATAATATCACCTCCTTATCATTTTAATCACCCTAGTATTACCCCAAAAGTATGGGTTATAACATTTTCAACTTGTCGTTTTGACGAAACTTATTCGTCAATTTGTTTAGCTTCTAAAACTTCCAATCCTCTTGGTGCTTGCAGTTCATGATCTTAAATATTTGTAACCTCCAAGGTAACAAGATTAACTTACTTTATGTACTTTTATCGAATTTCCAACCATACATCAACTAACTTACGACGTACTTTTACATACGAAAACATGGGGCGTAACACTATAACTACTGTCTGAAATAAAATAAACCGAAATAATAAACATAACAAGAAGGAGACTCCGGATGCGTCAGATCAAAGCATGGAGAGAAGCTCACTACTAAGTCTCCGGATAGTGCATCTACGCACCCGAATGACCTCCTGAAGTTCCCGCCTCAGTACATGCACAATTAGTGCAGAAGTGTAGTATGAGTACGTAAATCAACACGTACCTAGTAAGCATATAGTCTAACCTCAAAGAAGTAGTGACGAGGGGTCTAAAACGACACTTACTACTGTTCCAATACTTAAAATACATGAAAATAGATAGGCATGAAACACAACAAATAGCTATGAAAGAAGTAACTATAGCTAACATGATCCTTCAACATAATAACAATATGAAATCCTCGAATACTAAATGCTATCTCAAACAAACAAGGAAAATCAATTAGATGTAAAGTCTCAAGTCAAGAAGGAAAACTCATATGTACTCTGACTCCTATCGAATATTATGCACGAATTCTGCTGAGGTCACACGGCACGATCCATAATAATAGTGTACACTGTCGAGACCATATATCCGGATCCATGGATGCATCTCACACTACTGCTGAAGTCGTATAGCCCGATCCATGATCCTATTTTATAGCACTACTGAGGTATATGATCCGATCCACAGGAATAGAGAAACCTTCCCGAACTACTGATCACGTATAGACAACACGAGAATAGGAATGCAAAGAAAATATACTTTTTACCGACAATCAAGTATCCCGCCAAAACACAAAGTAAAAAGGTTCGGTCAAAACATAAATTCTAGTCCAAACCCCAATCTAATTCCAAGAAATCAACAAGCAAGTTTAATTCAAGTAGCACAATTGAGGCATGATGTAGGACTAAGTCTAGCCCTCCATGACACAAATCTATCTTACATACGGACTCTCTTCACCTCATACGTACACAGCACCCATAACACATATCAAATAAAGTACCTATGAGGTTAATTCTCTCTTACAATATCAGGCAAAAGACTTACCTTGCTTTCAAGCACAGTATTCGGCTATCAACCCTCATTAGTCGCCTCAAATCAATGTCGAGCAACCCAAAACTAATCAAAGGACGTATAAACGAATTTAACTATTAGAGTAATTTCCTGATCCAACTCGAAAAGTCAACAAAAGTCAACCTCAGGCCCACGTACTTGGATTCTAGAAATTTTTGAAGATAAATGTTACTCATGGCCTTAAGAACTCAAATATATAGCTTGTACCCAACTCCATAATCAATTTTGTGATCAAGTTCTATTTTTACCAAATCCTAGGTTTTACAATAAAATCTCAAGATTCCACTAATTTCTATGTTAAATCTATGCATAATCCATGTATTCAATGCACAATAGGTAGAAATCACTTACCTTATGATGCTTGATGAAAATCGCCGTCTAAAGAGCTTCCAAATCACCCAAGCCAAGTGAAAAGTGGAGGAAATGAGCCTAAGACCTGAAATAAATATACATGCTGCCCAGGTCCTTCCTCTTTGAGACCGTGGAAGCCTCATCGCTATCGCGAAGGCCAAATTTGCAGTTTCCCGATAATCCTCTTTGAGAACGCGAGAACGGCTTCGCGAACGTGATGCCTGACCTGGCTTTCCCTACACGTACACGACTGGCTAGGCTGGGTAAATAGCGGGTATAACCAGTAGCCCGAATCGATAAAATGCTATTGGGTTATCAATATCGAATTTTTGGGTAAATAGTTCGATAACGATTTATGTTATTTGACTATTGGGTTATCGGTACGAGTCTCGATTTGCCTAATTTAATTAACAGTTTAACCGATAGCCCAATAAGCTTCAAAAAAATTGTAATTTTACACTAAGCATATGAAGCCACCTTGTGGCTTCATTCTCTCAATTCTCTTCATCTTCAGACCTTAATCTTTAGAGCAAGTTTTGAACTTTTTTAAATTTCTCATCTTAATTCTTCAGCTAAGATTTTTAGTTTTAAATTTTAAAGAATTATTTTTTCAGATTTTTAGTTTTTCTATTTGTTTCTTTTGTTCACTTGTTCTTTAATATATACAAGATTAGTATTTTATTATTTTTCAGTGAATTATTCCCTCCCATAGTGAGATAGTTACTTAGTAAGATTAGATTGTTGAATGTATTATTGTTTACTCCTACTAACTTATAAATTTGAAAATTGAGATCATTCATTGTGATTTTCAAAAGCAAAGAAAGATTCTAAAGTTGAAATTTAATCCCTTTTTTTCTTAAGAGAAAAAATTCAGTTCCTTTTTCTTAATGATATGATCAAGATTTCTATGATAAAAATATAAAATTTAGATATTTTTACTTCTTATCGGAAAAACCAATAACCAAACCGATAAGGATTGATAAATAACTAACCGATACCCGATAACTTATATCTTATCGATTCAATTATCGATTTAGCATATTTATAATTCAATAATTGATATGTCGAACCAATAATATTCACAACCGGACTGAACCGACCGATGCCCACCCCTGCAAATGGCCCTAGGTGAATGCGAGGGTCAGCCTCCAGTCCCAGCTTCTTCTTTGCGAGCTCGACTCCCTTCTCGCGAACGCGTAGCACCACTGCCCCAAGCCCCCACGAATGCGGCTCACCCAACGCGAACGCGAAGCATAAAATGGCCTTCAGTCCAAATCTTTCATCGCAAACGCGTGCCTCCCACCATATTCGTGAAGAACATAACAAGAACCTGCCAAATCTGCCAACTTCAACCTGGCTCCGGGTGGTCGGAAACTCACCCAAGCAATACGGGACCCCGTCCAATTATACCAACCAGTCTATAAACATCCGGACCTACTCGAAGTCTAAGAACACATAAAATAACATCGAATCCAAGAATCACATTTCAAAACAAAATTAATCAACTATTAAACTTCAAGCTTTTTCTAACTAACTTCGGACGCGACGAATCATACTTAGACAACTCGGAATGACGCCAAATTTTATGCACAAGTCACCAATCACTACACGAACTTATTCCAAGGCGGGAAATCACAAACGGGCATCAATAACATAAAAGTCTAATTCAAATCAAACTTAGAAAACTCTAAACATTCAAGATGCCAACTTCCAATAATAATCGCCGAAATGCTCCCGCTCCACCCGAAATTCAATCTGAACATACGCCCAAATCAAAAATTACCATACGAACCTATTGGGACCTTCAAATCCCGATTCCAAAGTCGTTTACTCAAAGTATTGACTCAAGTCAAACTTGGCCATCTTAGGCCACTATTAAGGAACTAAGTGTTTTGAGTTCAACCTTAACCCTTTCAAAACCAAACAAACCATTTCCGCAAGTCATAAAATAGGAATGGAACATATAAAATATCTTAATAGGAAAACAGAAATTTAAAAAGCAAGATGACTGATTGGATCATTACACATATCTTCAGAGAATGAAGTAGCTCGCCTTTCGGCAAAGGAAGGAAACAAGCAAGCTAAGATAGATAAACTAGTTAAATTTGTTGTTCCACCTCCATTCGTCAACTCTAGGCTCTTGTCAGATAGAGAAAAGATACATTTTGTTAAACTTATTTCGGGTAGTTTGTGTGAATTTAGCCCGACTTGGCAAATCAAAATGCCGTAGGTGGCACAAGTTTGAGTTATGGTATTTATAACGACCCGGCCGGTCGTTTCGAGAGTTATAGCCCCGGTCCGCGATTTCCTGCACCTTTTGTGTTCTTCGGATGTATTTTAACTAACGGATTAGTCCATTCGGGTCCTGAGAGGTTTTGGAGTGAATAGAGACACTTAGTCTCTTTTGTGAAGCTTTAAGTTGGAAGAGTTGAACGGATGTTGACTTATGTGTAAATGACCTCAGATTTGAATTTTGATGGTTCCATTAGCTCCTTTTTAGGTGATTTTGGAATTAGAAGCGCATTCAGAATGTGATTTGGAGGCCCGTAGTAGAATTAGGCTTGAATTGGAAAAAGTTGGAATTTTGGTGATTTTGGTCGGTAGTGGAAATTTGGATATTGGGCTTAGATTTGATTTTCGGAAGTGGGAGTAGGTTCGTGGTGTCATTTTTGACTTGTGTTCAAAATAGAGGTCATTCGGATGTGGTTTAGCGGGTTTCGACATCGGTTGTGGAATTCAGAAGTTTAGAAGTTCTTAGGCTTGAATCCAACTGTAATTCAAAGATTCGACTAAGTTCGTATGTTGATAGATGACTTGTTGGCATGTTTGGTTGAGGTCCTAGGGGGCTCTGGGTGATTCCGGATGGTTAACGGGGTGTTTGGAACTTGGAAATTGCAGCTGAAGTTGTTGCTTCTGGTGTTTCCGCACCTGCGGAGTGGGGACCACAGGTGGGAGATCGCATGTGCGCTTGAGGATCCGCAGATGCGGACATAGAGGAGTTTGGTCTTTTCCGCAGAAGCGGGAGGTGAGGTTGCAGGTGCGATGGGTCGACCGCAGATGCGAAACCTAGTGCATTAAGTCAGTTCTACACCTGCAATGGAAATTCTGCAGGTGCGGTGTCGCAGAAACGGTAATAGGACCGCAGTTGCGGTTTTGCTGGGAAGAAAACCCCAGCTCGAGATTTTGTTCTCCATTTTCGATTTTGAGTTTGAGGAACTCGGAAGAGAGGTGATTTTTCGAAGGATTTCAAGGAGCAATGTTGGGGTAAGTGATTCTAACCTATAATGTTATAAATTTCATGAATCTATGGCTTTATTCATCATCTAATTCGGAATTTGAGCTAGAAATTTGGGAATTCTGGCTTGAACATTAGAGAGTGGATTTTTTGAGGATATGGGTGACCAAATGAGGTCGGATTTTGATAAATTTGGTATGGTTAGACTCGTGAGTGAATGGGATTCATAGTTTTGTGATTTTTGTCGGATTTCGAGACATGGGCTCGGGGGCCGGATTTGAGTGAATTTAAGGATTTGGCCTACAATTTGGTATTTTTCTTGTGGAATTGGTTCCTTTAGCCTATATTGATCGTATTGTATTGCTTGTGAATAGATTCGGGACGTTTGGAGGTGGATTTGAGAGTCAAAGGCGCCGCGGAGTAGGATTTTGGCTTGGTTTGAGGTAAGTAACGCTTCCAAACTTGGTGATGAGGGTTTGAAACCCCAAACTATGTGTTATGTGATTAGCATAGAGGTAATGCACATGCCAAGTGACGGGCGTGCACCGTGAGAATTGTGGTCTGGGTGATTCCATGGCACCGTTTAGTGACTCTATCCTGTCGATATCCATGTTTTCTTCATGTGGTAACGTACTTGAGCTGTAAATCATTCAATTATCATGCTTAGGCTTTGTGCATGTATTGTTTGGACCCTTAGCGGTCGTTTCTTGCGGTGATCTCACTAGTTTTCGCTTTATATTCCGTACTCAGTCATGATCATGCATCTTCTTATATCATATCTCAATCTCTGTTAATTATTGATTCATCATATGATTGTTTCGGGTTGTTTCCATGACTTGTGAGCCCATGGTGAGACTGGAGAGGATAATGACTGAGTGAGGCCGAGAGCCTAGTTATGGGTGACAGTTATGGGATCAGGCTGCACGCCGCAACGTTATATTGATGATTATGATAGCGCTTGTGCTGCAGAAGCTCCTCCGGAATCTGTAACACACCCCAATGAGCGCACTTGATATCATTGAGGGATGAGTCTTACTTGGACATGGATTTTGTCCGAAGCATTGATACTTGGAGATGGATCTTCTCTATAGGGATAGAATGGCCTTCCTCGGTACTGAGTGACCGTTGTCAGTGATGTGTATATATACCGGGATGGATCTTCCTTGGGCCGTATGCCATATACAGTACCGAGTGGTTGAGCACTTGAGAGTGGAGGTACATGTTGTATTCTTATACATTTTGTGCATTGGCACGCAGAGATTAGCTGAGCTTTATACCTCACATTGTCCAGATTTGTATTTACTTTACTGCTTGAGCTGAATACTTGAATTGAAAGCATGCCTACTTTTTTGTACAGCTTACTTTTGTTTACCTATTGAGGATAAGTTCGTCATTACCTATCAGTCCATAGTTTGGACTTGTTACTTGCTGAGTTGGTGTACTCATGTTACCCCTGCACCTTGTGTGCAGATCCAGGTATCTCTGGCCATGGTAGCGGCTGCTAGTATTTTCTGTTGCTTGGAGATAGTAAGGTAGCTGCCTGGCAACCGCAGCCCTACTTTCTTCTTCTCTATCTTCCCCGTAGTTGTATTTTGTATTTTCCTAGACTATGTTAGTCTTGTTATTATCAGAACAGTTTGTAGTAGTAGCTCATGACTCAATGACACCCCGATGTTTGGGAATTTACTTTCCGCATTTCTATTTTTGAGCTTAACTCTTGTTTTCTTTTATGAAATTTTGCTAAATATGATGTCTTTTGGCATAACTTTTAATGAACTATGGTAGTATTGTGGAAGTCGGCTGGCCTAGTACTATTGATAGGCGTCATCACGACAGGTTTGATTTTAGGGTCATGACAAATTGGTATTAGAGCCTAGGTTACATAGGTCCACGAGTCATGAGTGGGTTTAGTAGAGTCTGGCGGATCAGTACGGAGACGTCTGTACTTATATTCCAGAGGCTGCAGAACCCTTAGGAAACTTCACATTCTTGAAATCTTATCGTGCGAATCTGTTGATACTGGTAGCTAAGCTTTTGTCATTCTATTTACTCACAGATGATGAGGACACGTGCTACTGGGCAGGATGGACAGCCACCAATACCACCAATTGGGGCCGCGAGAGGCCGAGGTTGCGGTAGAGGCCGTGGTAGGGGCAGGGGTGTAGCCCGCACAATAGCTAGGGCAGCACCTACAGATCCACTAGGTTCCCCAGTACAGGATCAGGTCCCAGTTGTGGATGCACCAGCAGGACCAGCTCAGGCACTAGCTTTGCCCTTCGTGATTCTTGGTAATCAGTGTGCACTAGTCTTGCTCAGGCGGTCTCTGTTTCTACAACAGCAGCCACTTCTCAGGCAGGGGGAGGCACCCAAACTCCCGCCGCCGGTACACTCGAGGAGGTTGTTCAGGGACTTCAGACACCGAAGGTACCACCAGCCCAGCCGGTTGCAGCTGCTCAGGACTATGTGGTTCCTGTCATGCCTGATGATGAGCAGTGTAGATTGGAGAGGTTTGGTAGACTTCAGCCTCCGACTTTTAGTGGTGCAGAGGTCGAGGATGCCTAGAGTTCCTTGGATAAGTGTTAGAGGATTCTCCGTACAGCAGGTATTATGGAGACCAGTAGGGTCTCATTCACTAGTTCTCTAGAGCTGCCCTCACTTGGTGGGAGGCTTATGAGAGACGTAGGCCGGTTGGTGCAGCGCCGCTTACATGGCAGCAATTCTCCGTTCTCTTCCCGGAGAAGTATGTGTCGCAGTCCCGCAGAGAGGAGCTGCGCAGGCAGTTTAAGTAGTTGAGACAGGATGATATGATCGTGGTGCAGTATGAGATGAGATTTTCAAAGTTAGCCCGTCATGTTGTTCGATTGGTTTCCACAAACAGAGAGAGGATCAGGAGGTTCGTTGATGGCCTTGCATATCCGCTGCGAATTCTTATGACTAGAGAGAGGGTGTCTGGTGCTTCTATGAGGAGGTTGTTGACATCACTAAGGAGACTAAGTCAGTTCGCCGCCAGGAGCGGGTTGAGAGGGAGGCCAAGAGGCCTCGAGTATTTGTTAGTTTTGTTGGTGTTCCTTCTAGAGGTCAGTTTCACCACGACAGGGGTCGTCCCTTCAGGCACGCTCAGACGGCTCGTCCAGTTCACCGTGGTGCATCATCTAGCCATGGTTCTCACAGTTCTCAGCAGGGCCACTCATCTCTCAGTGCCCTTCCAGCTCAGAGTTCGACTCATGCACCATCAGCTCAGGGTTCATCTATATCGGGGCCTTCTAGCGGGTATCCCGGTGCTCGGGGCTCCCTTCAGTCCCCACCGCCATTTGTAGGGAGAGGTTGCTTTGAGTGTGGAGATGTGGGTCATATTAAGACTGTCCCCGCCTTATAGGAGGTTCATCACAGCAGAGGAGTCAGCCTTCGACTTCAGCAACAGTTTTTTCACCACCCGCCTAGCCATCTCGGGGTTGAAGTCAGTTATCTAAGGGTCACCCTAGAGGGGGAGGATGATCAGGTGGCGGCCAGGCCCGTTTCTATGCACTCCCTGCCAAACCAGATGCTATTGGTTCAGATGCTGTGATCACAAGTATTATCTCAGTTTGCCACATGGATGCCTTTGTATATTTGATCCTGGTTCCACTTTTTGATATGTGTCATATTTTGCTCATTATTTGGATACGTCGTGCGAGTCTCTTGTATCATCTGTTCATGTATCTAAGCCAGTGGGTGATACCATTGTTATAGACCGTGTATATCGGTGGGGACTAGAGAGTAGAGTGGATCTGTTGCTGCTTAGTGTGGTTCAATTTGATGTGATATTGAGCATGGATTGGTTATCTCCATGCCATACTATTCTGGACTGTCACGCTAAGACGGTGACATTGGCTATGTTGTGAGTGCCACAAATTGAGTGACGAGGTTCATCAGATTATGTTGCCAGTAGAGTGATTTCATTCTTGAAGGCCCAGTGGATGGTTGGGAAGGGTTGTCTTTCTTTTATGGCTTTTGTGAGGAATGTTAGTGTAGATACTCCTACTATTGATTCAGTTCCGGTGGTGAGGGTTTTTTCGGATGTGTTTCGCGCAGACCTGCCGAGCATGCCACTGGACAGGGATATTGACTTCGGTATTAATTTGGTGCCGGGCACTCAGCCTATTTCTATTCCACCGAATCGTATGGCACCGTTGGAGTTAAAGGAATTGAAGGAGCAGCTTCAGGAACTCCTTGATAAGGGGTTTATTCGGCCTAGTGTGTCACCTTGGGGTGCACCTGGTCTATTTGTAAAGAATAAGGATGGCACTATGAGAATGTGCATTGATTACAGGCAGTTTAACAAAGTCACAATCAAGAACAAGTATCATTTGCCTCGTATTGATGATTTATTTGACCAGCTTCAGGGGGGAGGGTGTTCTCCAAGATTGATTTGAGGTCAGGGTATCACCAGTTCAAGATTAGAGACTCGGACATTCTTAAGACAGCTTTCAGGACCCGATATGGTCATTATGAGTTCCTTGTGATGTTTTTTGGGATGACTAATGCCCAAGCAACGTTCATACATTTGATGAACAGTGTGTTCCAGCCTTTTCTCGACTCGTTTTTTATTGTATTCATTGATGATATCCTGGTGTACTCTCGTAGCCAGGAGGAGCATACCCAGCATTTTGCGGATTGTGTTGTAGTAGTTGAGGGAGGAGAAGCTTTATGCTAAGTTCTCCCAGTGTGATTTTTGGCTCAGTTCAGTGGCGTTCTTGGGGCACGTGGTGTCTAGTGAGGGTATTCAGGTGGATTCGAAAAAGATAGAGGCGGTCCAGAGTTGGCCCAGACCGTCATTAGCCATAGAGATTCTTAGCTTTCTTAGATTGGCAGGTTATTACCGTCGGTTCGTACAGGGTTTCTCTTCTATTGCATCGCCCTTGACCAAATTGACCCAAAAGGGTGCTCCTTTCAGGTGGTCGGATGAGTGTGAGGCGAGCTTTCAGAAGCTCAAGACTGCCTTGACCACAGCCCCAGTGCTAGTTCTACCATCAGCTTCTAGTTCATATTCAGTATATTTTGATGCTTCTCGGATCGGTATCGGGTGTGTTTTGATGCATGAGGGTAGGGTGATTGCTTATGATTCGCGTCACTTGAAGCCCTATGAGAAGAACTACCTTGTTCATGATTTAGAGTTGGCTGCCATTGTTCACGCGTTGAAGATTTTGAGGCATTATATCTATGGTGTTTCTAGTGAGGTGTTTATTGTTCATCGTAGCCTCCAGCACTTGTTCAACAGAAGGATCTCAATTTGAGGCAGCGGAGAAGGTTGGAGCTGCTAAAGGACTATGATATTACCATTTTGTACCATCCGAGAAAGGCCAATGTGGTGGTCGATGCCTTGAGTAGAAAGGCAGTGAGTATGGGTAGTCTTGCATTCCTTCCTGTTGGTGAGAAACCACTTGCAGTTGATGTTCAGGCTTTGGCAAATCGATTTGTGAGATTGGATATTTCGGAGCCCAGTCGGGTCCTACTTGTGTGGTTTCTCAATCTTCCTTGTTTGATCGTATCAGAGAGCACCAGTATGATGATCCTCATTTGCTTGTCCTCAAGGACAAGGTTCTGCATGATGACACTAGACATGTGACTATTGATGGTGACGAGGTATTGAGGATACAGGGCCAGATATGTGTGCCCAATATAGATGGACTACGGAAGTTGAATCTAGAGGAACCCCATAGTTCGCGGCATTCCATCCATTCGGGTGCCGCGAAGATGTACCACAATTTGAGACAGCACTATTGGTGTAGGAGGATGAAGAAAGATATAGTTGGGTTTGTGCTTGGTGTCTCAATTGTCAGCGGGTGAACTAGGTGGCTTGCTTCAGCAGATAGAGATTCCAGAGTGGAAGTGGGAGCGAATAACCATGGATTTCGTAGTTGGGCTCCCACGGACTTCGAGGAAGTTCGATGCTATTTGGGTGATTGTGGATCAGCTGACCAAGTTCGTGCACTTCATTCTTGTGTGTACTACTTATTCTTCACAGCGGTTGGCTGAGATATACATCAGAGAGATTGTTCGCCTTCATAGAGTTCCAGTTTCTATCATTTCAGATAGAGGCACGCAGTTTACATCTCAGTATTGGAGGGCCGTGCAGCGAGAGTTGGGCACTCAGGTTAAGCATAACATTTCACCCTCAGACGGACGGGCAGTCCGAGCGCACTATTCAGATTTTGGAGGACATATTGCGTGCTTGTGTCATTGATTTTAGGGGTTCATGGGACAAGTGTTTTCCACTCGCGGAGTTTGCTTATAACAATAGTTATCAGTCGAGTATTCAGATGGCTCCGTATGAGGCTTTATATGGGACGCGTTGTAGATCTCCAGTGGGTTGGTTTGAGCTAGGTGAGGCCAGGCTTTTTGGCATAGACTTAGTTCAGGATGCATTGGATAAGGTGAAATTGATTTAGGAGCAGCTTCGCACGGCACAGTAAAGACAGAGAGTTATGCCGACAGAAAGGTCTGTGATGTGTCATATATGGTTGGGGATAAGGTTCTACTGAAGGTTTCACCTATGAAGGGTGATATGAGATTTGGGAAGAAGGGCAAGCTGAGCCCTCGGTGCATTGGGCCTTTTGAGGTGCTTCGGAGGATTGGGGAGGTGGCCTATGAGCTTTCTTTGCCACCTAGTTTATCGAGTGTCCATCTAGTATTTCATGTTTCTATGCTTCAGAAGTATATCGGCGATCCATCTCATGTTCTGGATTTTAGCACGGTTCAGCTGGATGGTGATTTGACTTATGATGTGGAGCAAGTGGCTATTTTGGAGCGGCAGTTCCAAAAGTTAAGATCAAAGGATATAGCTTCAGTGAAACTGCAGTGGAGAAGTCATCCCATGGAGGAGGCTACTTAGGATACCGAGCGGGAGATACGGAGCAGATATCCACACCTATTTGAGACTTCAGGTATGTTTCTAGACCCGTTCGAGGACGAACGTTTGTTTAAGAGGGGGAGGATGGAACGACCTGGCGGTCGTTTCGAGAGTTATAGCCTCGTTCCCCCATTTCCTGCTCCTTTTGTGTTCTTCAGCTGTATTTTGAGTTACCGGGTTAGTAGGCTCGGGTCTTGAGAGGTTTTGGAGTGAATAGATACACTTAGTCTCTTATGAAAAGGTTTAAGTTGGAAGAGTTGCCGGATTTTTACTCATGTGTAAACAACCAGAGATTTGAATTTTGATGGTTGTGTTAGCTCCGTTAGGAGATTTTTGACTAAGGAGCGCGTTTGGAATGTGATTTGGAGGCCCGTAGTAGAATTAGACTTGAATTGGCGAAAGTTGGAATTTTGGCGATTTTGGTCGGTAGTGGAAATTTTGATATCGGGGTCAAATTGGATTTCCGGAAGTGGGAATAGGTTCGTGGTGTCATTTTTGACTTGTGTGCAAAATTTAAGGTCATTCGGACGTGGTTTAGCGGGTTTTGGCATCGGTTGTGGAATTCGGAAGTTTTGAAGTTCTTAGGCTTGAATCCAAGTGTAATTGCTGTATGTTGATGTTGTTTGAGTGATTCAAAGGTTCGAATAAGTTCGTATGTTGATATATGACTTGTTGGTATGAGTAGTTGAGGTCCTGAGGGCTCGGGGTGATTCCGGATGGTTAACGGGGAGTTTAGAACTTGGAAATTGCAGCTGAAGATGCTGCTGCTAGTGTTTTCGCACCTGCGGAGTGGGGACCGCAGGTGCGCTTGCAGTCCGCATATGTGGACACAGAGGAGTTTGGTCTTTTTCGCAGAAGCGGAAGGTGAGGTTGCACGTGCGTATTGCAGGTGCTATGGGTTGGCCGCAGATGCGGAACCTGGTGCATTAAGTGAATTCCGCACCTGCGATAGAAATTCCGCAGGTGCGGTTTTGCAGGGCAGAAAACCCCAGCTCGAGGTTTTGTTCTCCATTTTCGATTTTGGGTATGAGGAACTCGGTAGAGAGGAAATTTTTCGAAGGAATTGAAGGAGCAACGTTGGGGTAAGTGATTCTAATCTATAATGATATAAATTTCATGATTCTATGGCTTTATTCATTATCTAATTGGGAATTTTAGCTAGAAATTTGGGAATTTAGGGCTTGAACATTGAAGAGTGAATGTTTGAGGATTTGGGGTAACCAAATGAGGTTGGATTTTAATAAATTTGGTATGGTTAGACTCGTGAGCGAATGGGCTTCCTAGTTTGGTGATTTTTGTCGGATTTTAAGACGTGGGTCCGGAGGCCGGGTTTGAGTGAATTTCGGGATTTGGTCTATAATTTTGTATTTTTCTTGTGTAATTGGTTCCAATATCCTATATTGATCGTATTGTATTGCTTGTGACTAGATTCGGGACGTCTGGAGGCTGATTTGAGAGGCAAAGGCATCGCGAAGTAGGATTTTAGCTTGGTTTGAGGTAAGTAATGCTTCCAAACTTGGTTCTGAGGGTTCGAAATTCCGAACTATGTGTTATGTGATTAGCATTGAGGTGACGCACATGCTATGTGACGGGCATGCTGGCGTGCACCGTGAGAGTTGCTTCCTTGGTGATTCCATGGCACCGTTTAGTGACTCTATCCTATTGATATCCATGTTTTCTTCATGTGATAACGTAGTTGAGCTGTAAATCATGCTAGATATCATGTTCAGGCTTTGTGCCGGTATTGTTTGGACCCTTAGCGGTCGTTTCTTGTTGTCATCTCACTAGTTTTCGCTTTATATTCCATACTCAGTCATGATCATGCATTTTTTTTAATCACATCTCAATCTCAGTTAATTATTAATTCATCATATCATTGTTCCGGGTTATCTTCATGACATTGTGAGTTCGTGGGTGAGACTGTAGAGGTTAATGACTGAGTGAGGCCAAGAGCCTGGTTATGAGTGACAGTTATAGGATCGGGCTGTACGCCGCAGCGATTATATTGATGATTACGATAGTGCTTGGGCTGCAGGAGCCCCTCCGGAGTCTGTAACACACCCCCAGTGAGCGCAGTTGATATTATTGAGGGATGAATCTTACCTGGGCATGGATCTTGTCCGAAGCATTGATACCTGAAGATGGATATTCTCTACAGGGCTGGAATGGACTTCCTCGGTACTGAGTGACCATTTTCAGTGATGTGTATATATTTCGGGATGGATCTTCCCTGGGACGGACGGCCATATACAGTACCGAGTGGTTGAGCACTTGAGAGTGGAGGTACATGGTGCATTTTCATACATTATGTGCATTGGCACGTAAAGATTAGCTGAGCTTTATACCTCACATTGTCCAGTTCTGTATTTACTTCACTGCTTGAGCTGAATACTTGAATTGAAAGCATGCCTACTTTTCTGCACAGTTTACTTTTGTTTACCTGTTGAGGTTAAGTTCGTCAATACCTATCAGTCCATAGTTTGGACTTGTTACTTACTGAGTTGGTGTACTCACGTTACCCCCTGCACCTTGTGTGCAGATCCATGTATCTCTAGCCACGGTAGCGGCTGTTGATATTTCTGTTGCTGATCACTAGATATAGTAAGGTAGCTGCCTAGCGACCGCAGCCCGGCTTTCTTCTTCTCTATCTTCCCCGTACTTGTATTTTGGATTTTTCCCAGACTAGGTTAGTCTTGTTGTTATCAGAACAATTTGTAGTAGTAGCTCATGACTCAGTGACACCCCGATGTTTGGGGCTTTACTTTCCGCATTTCTATTTTTGAGTTTAACTCTTGTTTTCTTTTATGGAATTCTGCTAAATATGATGTCTTTTGGTATAGCTTTTAATGAATTATGGTAGTATTGTGGAAGTCGGCTGGCCTAGTACTATTGATAGGCGCCATCACGACAGGTTTGAGTTTAGGGTCGTGACAGTATTTCTGTATTATGCTTGTATAATGCAACTTTTTGAGTTTATTAATATATAGGGTTTAAGATTTAGGGTTTATACATATAACATTTACCGGCGCATTGGAAAGGAAAAGGACTAAAGTCAGGTTACAGACATAAATATATACTCCCTCCGTTCCATTTTATGTGAACCTGTTTGACTAGGCACAGAGTTTAAGAAAAAATGAAGACTTTTAGTATTTGTGGTCCTAAACAAGTCAAAAAGGGATCCAGAGTATTTGTGTGCTTAAAAAAGCTTCTCATTAAGGGTAGAATTCGAAGTTTAAGCTAAATTGTTTCCAAATTTAGAAAAGGGTCATTCTTTTCGGAACGGACCAAAAAAGAAATAGGTTCACCTAAACTGTACCGGAGGAGTAACTCATAACCGAAACCAGTTAGACATTATCCTACAAAAATTATTGAATGACCTACCACCCTTCCCCTAGCGTGTGTAAATGTAACCTTTAGAAAATGTAGCAGCCTACTTTGAGGCATGCATTGAGAGCCATATATTTCATTAGTGCTTATTTTGCAGCCCAACATTGATAAACAGACAAGACTCAATTAAGCTGCAGATATCATTAGAAAAACAAGGATCAATAGAAATGAAACACTAGGGTAATTATGGGGAGACATATTTGCCATTTATTCAATTGATTGAATTGAAATCTCAGTGCTAAGCCGCACATATACTTGCACAATATACATATATATATATATATATATATATATATATATATATATATATATATATATATATATATATATATATATATAAAAGTTATTGTGTCT
>NW_017671385.1:163779-175079 GCF_001879085.1 Nicotiana attenuata
ATATAAAAGTTATTGTGTCTGAAAAATGGACATTATGTGCTACGAAAAATCCCAACATACTTCACATGCCTATGTATTCATAAAGCCAGGCATCTGACATTTTTCTAACTAAATCCTGTGCTGTTTGCTTCTTCCTTGCAATTATTACTTTTTACTCCTCTCACTCTTTCCTTTTCAGTATCTTAAAGATTTGACACAGTTATTACTAGTTCCAATATTGGAAGACCAGTATATAATTAGTCTAAATTTACATCATTATGTGATATTCTAAAAGTACTTTTCAAGTTTTCTTTATTGTACCAAATTATCAATTTAATATATGTGTTTAAGTCAAAGCAACTTCTTTTAATCTTCTAATGAAAGCAAATTATACTCCAACGAAATGCTAACTTGTTTGGACAGCAATTGATAGATCAATGCTAAACATAGGAGACCAAAAGTAAAATGCTGTTTAAGATAAATTCAAATTAAAGATACATTATTAATCATCAAAGAAAACATACTTTGTAATTAGCTGTAAAAAGAAGTGACAGGCTAACCGAATCGTGTCTTCAAACTAGTACAGTATATATGGAAGTGCTGCCAAGTGCCAAAAATTTAGTAGTAAGAAACAATAGGCAAAAGGTAATTATAAAAACAGTAAATCGTGTAACTCATTAAAAAGTTGACGCATGATAATTCAAAGGAAAGAAGACTCACGCATTTACATTTATGTTCCCTGGGAGTTGGGTAGAAAAATGACCTGGCCCACAATATTCATGATGTATCAAGTATGTGTATTTTATAACGGGAGTTTTAAGTTTTCTGCACTATTTCAACAGAGATATTTTACACCATCAACTTAAATTGACATAATAATCGGAGAAAACTTATTATAATAGATTAGGTTGTGTTGAAGATATACAATTTTTTTTACCGATGAATGCAGGGGCGGATTTATAGAGAAAATTATGGTATACGTGAATCCATGGTGACTCCGCAAAATAAAATATTTTTTATACATCTTTTCTAAAATTTGTATGATATTAACTATTGACACTCATGTTCTAAAAAGTTGAATTGTGCAATTGATTGAGGTTAAGTTATTTACCAAGAAGAAGAGGGATTAATTCTACTTAATATCTTTTCTTTTTTTTTAATAGTGCATCCATGTACTAGAAAGTCTATGTCCGCTTCTGTATGAATGTATAAGGATGTGTGCGTGAATTCACATTAGCTAATTTCATTTTAGTGGAGCTTTCTGTAGTTAACACGGGAAAATATCTCCCACTTTAATTAGCTAGATTATTAATTTCTTTCTTAATTCTTTGCTTCTGTGCATATATGAGTGTCAGAGTAATATGGCCCCTAACTTAATCAAACGGGACTCGAAAGTATTTGGATCACATATATTCTTCATTTAATTATAGCCCGAACTTAATTTCAAGGGTATATATATGCTTCCAGCTGAAACTAATTTGCATTATTTCTTTCAATTTACTTTATTTTTGTGAAGAAAATGGAAGAAGACATGCATAAATCGTATAAATTTATCCATTCGACAAGGTCAATTGGATCATTATTTTGTAGAGTTATTTACTTTGACATATCTAGAAAACTCATATGGAGCATTAGATAATCTTTTCCTTTACTTTTTCCAAGATATACATGAGATTGAAGAGGCCATTTGAAAAACTGTGGATCAGTAGTTTTAGGTTCCCCATTGCTAAGACCATCGTAACATCGCTCTGCTAAGGTTGACTGCTGAATGAGGGCTTATTTTATATTAATAGGAAACATTTTATTCAAAGAAGTTAAAGATTGCAATAAAAAGAAAAAAATAAGTTTGTCAGCGACCAACTTGAAGCCGTTGTGCATGGGAAAAAGCAAAGCCCTCATGCATGTAACTTGCCAATTTTGGAGGTCGCAATCCCAATTTCCAAGTTAGTAAATGAGCGAACATGGTAAGTTTTTATTAATATTTGAAGGTCAAAGTTATATCTTTACTCGAAATTTGAAACTTCTTGATTAGTTAATTATATTAACAGAAGTAAACGTAAAAAGATCAAATTCGGATTTATAGAAATTCGAAACATGTAAATGTCGGTCTTGTTTATCATTAACGACGACAGTAACGGTGGAGTCGCCTCCGTCGGCGGGTTTGGAACACTGTGAGCGTGTGAATTGCTGGAATTGATTTTTTAATTGGTAGTTTTTACTGCTAACATATTCTTTTGACTTTATCTTAGGATATTTCTGCACATTCCACACAATCCGAAAAGTTCCTCTCACTATAGTAATCATTGTAATTTTATCTAATATTCCGATTGAAGTATTGAAGTGTATTAGTTGCTTTGTTGATAGGGTCAAAAGTTTAAATAATATGTAGTGTATTGGTCTAAATTTGGTGATCTGGTAACAGCAGATAAACAAGATCGAGGACGAGGTCGATCACGGCGCAATAGTAGGAGGCCGTCCTCAAGAAGGTTATTGTCAGGGACGAGTAGCTAGAATAAAGAGATAACAGAAAGATAAATTAGAAATAGGCATAAGGAATATTCCTTTATATATTCCTTATTTTGTACTTTTGATGGTTTCTTGGAAATACCCCTTATAAATAAGAAGAGAGAAAGAACAAAGGGGGACTCTTCACTTTTCTAATAAGAACACATTGTAAAAAGGTTGATTTGAGAGAATATACAAAAGTTATCTTGTTCATTGATTATCTTATTCAGGCGCACGTTATTTAATCTTTGCTCACAAGATCCAAAGTTCTCCTAACCATCTTCACTCATCTTTCCACGTTGCTGTCAGGAGAAAGAATCATCCAAATCATATAATTATTGGGTGGTAGATTCTTTCTTATTACATTTATTACCATTATCCACATTTCTTGCATGTTCATATTATCATATTCATTTATATTCATTGAATACAAACGTGTTGTTTAACGCTATCAAACGTCGTTCATCTTATAGATTTCCTATAATATTTGATCTAGAATTTATTATTTTTTACTAAGATTCATCCTTCATTTCATCATCTATTAGTTTAACAAAAGGCTCAATACTTTTTGGTCAAACAATTTGGCGCCGCCTATGGAGAGTTTTTAAGTTAAAATTTTTAGCTTTTTCTAGATTATAAAGGATAGCCACCTTTTTCTCGTCTTCACAAACTAACAATGGCATGGAAAGGAGATGAAAGATAGAAAGCAATAATGGGTATCACTACCAACATCTTAAACACCATCAACGAGGATGACAGAGGAGATGAGGAGAATGAGACGCCGAGTGCTACACCCTGGCGGAGTGATTCACCTCCCCCTCATGGAAGTATAACCGCTTCGCGCGAAAGGGGAGCTTCCACGTCCACAGCTGAGGAAGCACCACCAACAGTGAAGAAATTACTGGAAGAGTGGCTGACCAGCACTCTAAATAACATACTCGACAAACCCGTTTAGCGGGCAAATAGCGACGTCATACAGATGGATACCGCAACGATCACCGACGAGCAACCTGCTCCTCCAACAGGTAACACTCACATCGTTGTCGATGCAGGTAACGATGCACTTGCATCCATTCTGAAGAAAATGGAAGAAATGGAAAATGAGAACAAGGAGCTCCGCGACCAGATGAGGGAACATCAAGAAAAGGTCAATAAAATACCGGCGCCCCAAAACTGCTAGCAAAACATGACGTATGCCGATTCGTCGAGCAACTACACAGTGAGGAGGCAGCCCCACATGCCATACCCAAAACCTTCAAGATGCCACTATACTTAAAGATATATGACGGCACGCCAGATCCCGAAGATCACATCATTCACTACGTCACAACAGTAAAGGGTAACGACCTCTCAATGGAGCAAGTACAATCAGTGCTATTAAAAAAGTTCGGCGAGACCTTAATCGGGGGAGCCTTAACATGGTACTCACAATTACCATCATGATCTATAACAATGTTCGAGGAAATGGCTGACAAGTTCGTCACCGCCCATGCCGGGGCTAAGAAAGCGAAAGCTAGGGTAAATGATATATTCGCCGTTAGGCAATTGCCTGGCGAGGGACTCAGGGACTTTTTAAACCGGTTTAACAGGGTAAGAATGAGCTTACCAAATGTATCGGAAGGGATGGCGGTGGCAGCTTTCCAGAACAGGTTGAACAGGAATGGGTCAAGAGCGACAAGAAAACTATTAAGCAGACTCATGAAATACCCTCCCACCAGTTGGGAACAAATTCACAATGCCTACTGTGCCGAGGTCAGAGCGGACGAAGACGAACTTAACGGTCTGATACAACGGTTAACATCAGTTCAAACAGAGCCGAGGAAAGACCATCGTAGCGACGGTCGGAGAGATCAGCTAGGAGCCCGCCTCAACCGAGACAGGCACCAACCTTATTTCAGAACAGTCGTCCCACCATCTCCTCACCATGCGTAAGGACCGTCCATGCCACATACAGGGACTCAGCAGAACGAAAGAGGTATGCCTCCGCTCTTATCTGCTCACGATTTTTGTGTTTGCCATTCAGAGATAGTGTACGCACTAGAGAAGCTCGGCCCGAAGGTAAAATGACTGCAGAAGATAAAAATCGACCCAAGTTTACCCGAAAGTCAAACATCCTCTGTGAATTTCATCAGGAGCGAGGTCAAAAAACTGAGGACTGCATAGCCTTACGGCAGAGGTAGTGAACATGCTCCACCAAGGGCACCTAAAAGAGCTGATGAGCGACCGAGGAAGAGTCAATTTCGGCCGCAGAAGAGAACAACACCAAGGACCTCCAAAGCCGCCCTCCCCTGCCCGCACCATTCAAATGATCATCGGTGGAGGCGACGAAGCAGCAATCAACCACATAAAGTTTACCCCCACGCACAAACTGAAGCGGTCAATCACCCACGAGCGGTATGATGACCTCGGAGAAAGTATCATCTCCGATAAGTCAGATACCAACGATTTAATTTTTCCTCACTCCGATGCTCTTGTCATTACTTTACGTATTTCAGATACTGATGTAAAAAGAATAATGGTAGACGACGGAAGCGGCGCGTGTATTATCCACCCCCGAGTGTTTGCGCAAATGCGACTCGAGGACAAGATAGTACCACGCTGCATAACACTAACAGGTTTTAACAATGCAGTCGAGCGAACCTCAGGAGAAATAACGATGCCCGTTCTGGCTGGGGGTGTCACCCTAGAAACAACGTTCGATGTCATGAACCAGGACACAGCTTATAACGCAATCATAGGATGACCATGGATATACGTCATGAGGGTCATCCCGTCCAGCTTGTATCAAGTAATCAAATTCCCTACTCTGTGGGGGATATTCAGCATCCGAGGCGAACAACGCACAACCCAAGAATGCTACCGCATCGTCCAAGATTGTACATTCACTCAACAGGTAAAAGGAATAAACTCAGAAGCATAGAAATTACCAAAGTCGGGGTCCGAACTCAACGATCGAAAGACGTTATCAAGGACCTCGACGTCGTGGAAGCCGCAGGATCAACAATAGAAGATCTTGATCCCGTCAAACTATATAGAACCAACAACAATAAAAAGGCTTATATAGGTCATAAGCTCTCCGAGCCAGGTAAATTTCATAAGTTTTTAATCAATAATGATGAATTGTTTGCTTTTTCCCACGCAGATATGCCAGGTATTTTGAAAGACGTTGCCACACACAAGTTAAACTTCAATCCATTCTGCCCCCAGTACGACAAGTAAGAAGAAATTTCAATACCGCAATCAACGAGGCCGTCAGCGAGGAAGTGGATAAACTACTCGCTAACGGCTCCATCCGAGAATCGAAATACCCTAAATGGGTCGCCAATGTAGTCATGGTAAAAAAGAAAAACGGGAAGTGGCAAATGTGCGTAGATTTCACGGACCTAAACAAGGCCTGCCCGAAAGACTCCTTTCCCCTACCTCATATCGATCATCTCATTGACGCAACAGCAGGGCACGAGTTGTTGAGCTTCTTGGATGCCTACTCAGGTTACAACCCAATCCTCATGGAGGAAGTGGACCAGGAGAAGACTATTTTCATCACCCATCAAGGAACGTACTGTTATCGAATCATGCCATTTGGCTTAAAGAACGCAGGGGCGACTTATCAAAGGTTGGTAACCAAAATGTTCAAGGACAAACTCGGCAAAACTATGGAAGTTTACATAGACGACATGTTGGTCAAATCGAAAAGGAAGGAAGATCACATGAACCACCTGAAAGAAGCCTTCGGAATACTAAGGCAATATGGCATGAAGCTGAACCCCAAAAAATGTGTCTTCGGCGTAACTTCAGGCAAGTTCCTCGGTTTCTTGGTGTCACAAAGAGGCATCGAGGTCAACCCCGACCAAATTAACGCCATTAAGGGAATACTCAAAGTGTTAACTAGCAAGAAACATGTGCAAAAATTGATAGGCCGCATAGCTGCCCTATCGAGGTTCATCTCACGATCCTCCGACAGATGCCACAAATTCTTTAACGTCCACAAAAAGGACAACGGGCTCCAACGGAATGCAAAATATAGCGAGGCCCTTAGAGAACTAAATGCGTACTTGTCTTCTCCCCCGCTACTCGCTAAAGCAGAACTTGGTGAACGCCTCCTGATATACTTGGTCGTCTCAGAGGTCGCGGTAAGCGCTGTCGCGCCCCCTTTTTTCCCTCCGCGGAGAGAGATCCGGGTTTCGACATTCATGGGGTGTGATGACTTATTTCCTTTTGGGAATTGGGTATTTGAAGAGTCGCCATCTAACGAGTTATGGTGCGTTAGGGCACCTAGAGAGATTAACTCTTGGATTGGTTTGCATTACCAGAGACTTAGGGTAAGGGCTCGAAATAACCTCGAGGGGAAGGTGTTAGGCACCCCTCTTGGTCCACAACTGTGTGTCCCGGCCAAACTTATATTTACGAATTAGTCCAAATAAATACTTGAAACGAATAAGGCATGTTTGTATAACTCAAATATAAGACATAGGTTTTGGACAAGTTGTATTATAAAACAAAAAGGAATTCTGAAAAGGAGGAGTCCTAGGTTGATTAGCCTACAGGATCACCCCACACAATGTCCGGTAAACAATCCTCAATGAGGGGATACACGTGACATTAGCGCGTAGTCATCATATCCCATATCTACCCTTCCCATCCCCTTAGTGGTCATTCAAAGCGAGTGTTTATCAATGATTTCTATTGCGTGCTGTTACCCGTCCCTTCTTAATCGTCCTGGAGGGATTTAGGACCTTTACCTATAGGTGGTTCTAGACAGACCCTTAAGGTTTTAAAGGTGAAAATACTAAGGCGACAAGCAAGAACAATTAGGACTTTAGCACATAAGATAAAAGGGAGCAATTAGAGGCTCAGGTTTACCTCCTCAAAGAATACACATAGGCAGCATGACTCAAGCACAAATAAGGGCCTTTTGATAAGCAGTATACTAAGGCATGATGTCTAAGTGAAATATACAGAAGACAGGCAGTTTATTTTGTAAACTCAGAAGTAATGACCCTAGCATGTTTCCTACTGATTTTTTTTAAAACGTGTTAAACTAGAACAATATTAAGTCACAGAAACAGTTTCAGAGCTGTAAGATTTGAAAATATCCTATAGGCTTGCCTATACGCGGAATACTGATGACTACATTTTATATAGTGAAACAAGGTATATCTTTAAAACAGACTCTTTTGATCCCTATAGGCATGCTGTCTAATGATAGATCGAGGCAGTTTTTGAAAGAACTTGTTTTTGGGAAAATAGACCATTAATTAACTAGTTTCGAAGTGAGATATCGTTAATCAAATTGATTTATTTAAACTAAACTAGTTGAGATCTGTAGGCAGAATTTCTGGTGGCGTTTCTTATAGGCATGGTACTAGTTTTAATACTGATTTTAGAAACTTTGCAGGCATGATGACAAATAAAAAACATGTAATCTCTTGTTATAACGGAAGCTGGATTGGGATTATATACTATAGGCATGGCATCTACTTGTTAAATTTATTTTAAGACCTACAAACATGATTTCTATTATGGAATCACTTGAGACCTATAGGCATGATTTTTAACATGGTAAAGCAAGCATAGCAAAAAATGTAAAGTCCTATAGGTATGGTTTCTGGCATGGTAAGGCAATCATATCGAAATGAAAAGTCCTATAGGCATGATCTCTACCCGTACTACCCCACAGACATGTAACTACCCCTCCTTTTCACTAATTGCCCCAATATTCGTTTACAAATTATTGCAGACCATATGAATGAATTACATAAGTAGATAAGAAAATAAGAAGTTATTCTATAGGGAGCCTACAGATAGGCCCAGATATCCAAAGCCTCCAATAGCCTCAAATGCCCAAATTCCATAGATAATGTCATAGTCTAGGTGCATCAAAGTTCCCTAAGGATCTCAAGGATCCCGGGCAGTGCTTACACCTAGACTTGGTAACCAAATTGAATAAGTGCAGTGTGGAAGGGCCATCCTCAGTATGCCAGAGTTCAAAGGGTTCTCAAGAGGATTCCAAGGTAGTACACATACTGGAGGGGGCAGAACCTATTGACTTAGGAGTAGAGTGAGAGTGCTTGACATAATGTGAAAGGTCTTAGTAGGAAAACAATATTAAAAGGAGGTTTGTTTGAAATAATTTGCGGAGTAGAAGAGGGATTCATGTAGTAAAACAACTTTGAAAAGAGAGAGTTACATGATTAGACAACACCAAATCAAACATGGAGCCCAAAAACACATCAGTAATACTCACAGGACCAAAACAGGAGGAAAGAACCTACATATAGGGGAGATAGGGATTGGGGATACATAGAGCACATGATTGTAAACACATAACAGGCAATGGTCTTAGGAATTGGTACGGACATGCTCAGACACAACTGATCAGCCATAGTCACAGAACCACAATGCTTAAGGGGGTTCAGTATAGGATCCATATGATTTAAGATCAATCTCAGAACCATACAAGTTCAGGAGTGCAGACTACTTCACAAGGAGACTCATACCAGGAACTAGATAGAGCAAAATCACATAGAGACAGACTACATAGCGGGGAGGGGTAACATGTTCATACTGATCCTGAGGAAGGGGAGTACATAACATGCAAATCATGTAATCATATTAACTGCAAGTTTCATAGCAAAACCATAAGTAAAAGCAAACTAGAAACAGGATAAACTGAAGCAATAAAAGAACCATATTGTTGTTGGAACTTGAATTGAAACTAGAACATACCAGTAAAGAAGACAATAAACAAAAGTGAAGGAGCAGGAGAGCACAATAGTTAGCCTTGGCTTGCAGCCGGCTAACTCAGAATAATAGCAAGTAGCACAAATGAGAGAGCAGAAAGTTTAAGTGTGAGAGAGAGCTTTTTGAACCAAAATGTTCATGCGTTTGTGTTAATGAGAGAGTGTGTATATATAGTAGTTCAAAATTAGATAAAAATAAGGTAAGAATCATAGTTGCATAGTAATTATGGAACTCAGAATCAATTAGAGCAAAATCAGGACAAGTACTCTTTTAAGTTAAGGGAATTAATTCAAACGGTAATAACAAGTAAAAAATAAGGAAAGAAATCAGTGTATGACTAATAAGGAAAGATTCATATTCAGTAAGTATAGGGTAAACAATTAAGGCTAAGTTCAGAACACTCTAATTAAAGAAATAGTCAGTAAGAATAAAGTACCACAGCAGACAAGGTAGGTGAGTCAGTTAATTCGAATAGAAGAGGTAGAAATTGAGGGTTTAAAGGAAGGTCTTTCAATCAAACCATAAAAATAGGGAATCCAGAATCAATCAAAGAGGAAGTCACGATTCAGTATTTAGCATATAAATAGAGAAGATAAGAATAACCAGACATAGCAAACATGCAGGTTAAACAGTATCAATAGAAAGAGGCAAGTCTGAACAGTCAAGATAATCATAACCACATAGAGGTGATATAAGTTAGGCATAAGAAACTCAGTAGAAACACATTCAAAGCGAGATAGTCATAGAAACTCAAACAAGAACAGGCTAGTCACAAAATCAAACG
Source organism: Nicotiana attenuata (assembly GCF_001879085.1). Taxonomy (NCBI): domain Eukaryota; kingdom Viridiplantae; phylum Streptophyta; class Magnoliopsida; order Solanales; family Solanaceae; genus Nicotiana; species Nicotiana attenuata. Next base: position 173,789 of record NW_017671385.1, read on the forward strand.
AAGAAACCTAGAAAAATTAGGGTTTTCAACATAGGAAAGTTGAAGAGGTAGTAAAATCACAGAATCAGTCTAAGTTTGCGAGAAAATAGAAGTTTAAACATAAAAATCAGTTTAAATAAAGTTTTAGAAGAAGTTCCAAAAACCCTAATTTTAGAAGAAGGTGAAAACACTTTGGAATCGATGATTCTTGTAAAGAGTTCCAAGGATAGTGTAAAACATCAAAGAAACAGACTCAAATCGTTTTGAAATCGTACAGATCTAGGAGATGTAGGCAGAAATTAGGGTTTTAGAAGAAACCCAAGTAGAGATGAAAGAACCTGTCTAGAATCCCAAAGATCGTAACAAGTACAGCGTGATTTTGCTCGAAATCACACTGAAGTAGCCAAGAACAGCCAAATGACAAACCGTAGATGCAAGTCGGCGTGGCCCAGGGCCCTTGAAGGCCTTAGAGAAGGCAAGCATAGCATTAGAGGAGCCATTAGAAGCTTAGGAGTTGATGGGAGATCACCGGAGAAAGGGAGGTCGGCAGTTGAAGGAGCTAGGGTTAGGTTGAGTGGTTGAGAGAGGAGAGGAGATGAGAGAATACAGAGGCGGCGGTCTCTGAATAATGGGCTAGGGTTAGGGGTCGTTTGGAAATAAAAATGGTAAGGGCTAATACGGGCCGTTAATCTCTTAGATCAATGGCCACTATTTAATTGATGCTGGGTCGGGTAGGCGGGTTCAGGGTTTGGGTCAGGTGTTTTTAATACGAAATTGGGCTGGGGTTGGGTTTAAATTAAGGCTGAAATTGAAATGCAAATCTGGCTACATTTTAAATAGCCAATTTTCCCCCATATAATTTATAATAAATAATAAATAATTTCTGGAAAATAATTTTGTGTACTAAAATGACTTAAAATAGATATTTAACATTTTAAAAATATAGGAGATCAATTTTACGTATATAAACATAATTATTCATTAATAAGGCTAATATTGCAATCATATGCAATTTAGCTTTAAAAATACAAAATGCAATTATAAAAAATGTAAAAAAAATATTTTAACCATATTTTGGCATAAATATGGAATTTAAATGATTAAATCAGCCCAAAAATAATTTGAGGGTAATTATTGGGGGATTTTATGAGTAAAAGGGAAGGAAATAAATCAATTTAAAATCTTTAAAATTATGGGAAAATTATAAAAACCATATGCATGCTTATATATATATATATATATATATATATATATATATATATATATATATATATATATATATATATATATATATATATATATATATATATAT
>NW_017671385.1:175089-251633 GCF_001879085.1 Nicotiana attenuata
ATATATATGCTATTTTGAAGGTATTTATGAATATATAAAAAATAGGGAAAAATTGGGTATCAACAGCTGCCCCTCTTTACTCTGGAAGGATGAAAGAGTTTTCGGGTAAAGAAATGATAGCCAATTTTGACCGGATGGAATGGTTTGATAGATAGAGGCCAGACTCTGGTCTTCGAGATGCCTACATATCCCTGGTTTTACAGGAATCAGACCACGTGTAGTTCTGGATTCATTGGCGGAATATACCGATGAAGTCATTACAAGAACGGACACGAGATTTTGGAGTGGATACAAGAGTGGTTATGGTGAACGGTCCAGGTTTGAGATAGTTGAAGGAACTGGAGCGAGGCCGCTCCTGCTAGGATAGCGGTTGCTTACTGGTTACCTGCAGATAAATGGTGCTACACACATGTATTTGCGAAAAATTTAACATGATGCAAATTCCCTTTTGGACCATGAAGGTTGTCTTCGGACGGTTAAAGATGAAGTCCTCAGACCATGACATCCTGGGCCATGAATTATTCGGTGAGGAATTTGCAGGCCATGAAGATGGTGCCTCCGAACCATGACGCCTTTGAATAGTGATATACAAGTTTGAGAGATCCTCAGGCCATGACATGGTGTCTTCCGGCTATGAGGATGATGCCTTTAGACTATGACGCCTTTGGATAGGTTGGCGATATTTCAGCGCATGATATGCAATAGCCATGATGTTATCAAGACAATGCTTAGTCTTGTGAAATGGAGGGCAGAGCTTAGCCCGATTGGAAAGCGAATAAAGAGTGCTTAGAAATAAAGCAATATTCATGCAAATAGGGACATTGCTTAGTCCCATGCAAATAGGGAGGCAGTGCTTAGCCTCAATGCAAGTATGGAGTCAAGGATTAGACTCATACAAATTTGGAGGCAGGGATTAGCCTCATGAAAATAGGGAGTCAGGGATTAGACTCATGCAAGTGGGGAGTCAAGGATTAGACTCATGCAAATGGGGAGGCAAGGATTAGCCTTATGCAATTATGGGGGCAGGGATTAGCCTCATGCAAATATGGAGGCAGGGATTAGCCTCATGGAGTCAAGGATTAGACTCATGCAAATGGCGAGGCAAGGATTAGCGTCATGGAGTCAAGGATTAGACTCATGCGAATAGGGAGTCGAGGATTAGACTCATGCAAATGGGGAGGCAAGGATTAGCCTCATGCAGGTATGGAGTCAGGATTAGACTTATGCAAGTATAGAGGTAGGGATTAGCCTCATGCAAGTATGGAGGAAGGGATTAGCCTCATCCAAGTATGGAGGCAGGGATTAGCCTCATGGAGTCATGGATTAGACTCATGCAAATGGGGAGGCAAGGATTAGCCTCATAGAGTCAAGGATTAGACTCATGCAAATAGGGAGTCAGGGATTAGACTCATGGAGTCAAAGATTAGACTCATGCAAATGGGGAGGCAAGGATTAGCCTCATGCAGGTATGGAGTCAGGATTAGACTCATGCAAGTATGGAGGCAGGGATTAGCCTCATGCAAGTATGGAGGCAGGGATTAGCCTCATGCAAGTAGGGAGTCAAGGATTAGACTCATGCAAATGGGGAGGCAAGGATTAGCCTCATGCAAGTATGAAGGCAGGGATTAGCCTCACGCAAGTAGGGAGTCAAGGATTAGACTCATGCAAATGGGAGGAAAGGATTAGCCTCATGGAGTCAAGGATTAGACTCATGCAAATAGGGAGTCAGGGATTAGACTCATAGAAATGGGGAGGCAGGGATTAGCCTCATGCAAGTAGGGAGTCAAGGATTGTACTCATGCAAATGGGGAGGCAAGGATTAGCCTCATGCAGGTATGGGGAGGCAGGGATTAGCCTCATGCAAGTATGGAGTCAAGGATTAGACTCATGCAAATGGGGAGACAGGGATTAGCCTCATGCAAAGAGCGAGCAGCAAGTAAGAGTAATGTATGTCTTAGCTGGAGATGTATTCGATGTCTGATGGCCTGATTGATAGTGAATTATCTTATATGTTTTGCGAATGCTATCTTTACGTCGAATGTACCTGCGTTCAAAGAAAAATTGTAAGTTTTGTGGGGGAAAGGTTGGTTCGTGCTCCTGTCGGCTGGCTTTGCTTTGCTCCCTTCTTAAAACCTTTCCACTTCCCCTGGGTGACGCCTAACCGTTATGGAAATAGAATTTTCAAAAATATGCAATTATTGATAAAAATAGAGTTGTTTTGGAAACGTATTGATATATCAAATAATTTTGATGAACTAGTGACTGTAACACGCTTCGATGGCATTGCAACTCTCTCATATTGGAATTTTAAGGGTCCTCCTCAAAATTCTGCCCCAGTTTCTTAACTGATTGCTGACCGTCTGACACATGCTGGCGTTGGCTGGCCTTGCTCTAGAATTTTGAGGACCCTCCTCAAAATTCTGCCCCGGTTTCTGATCTTGGGGGGAAATGAAAATTTTATTATAATATGATCGAACCCATAAGGCTGCCTACGTATCCCCTCTTAAACGGGAATCAGGTCAAGCGTAGTTCAATTACATCAAATGAGGAAATATAAAATATCTAGGCATAGTATCTCTTGACTGCGTCTGAATTGATCGGTTTTGGCCAGACTTCTCCGTTCATTTCTGCAAGTATGAGTGCTCCTACTGTTACTACCCTTTGAACTATGTACGGACCTTGCCAGTTGGGAGAGAATTCCCTTTTGCTTCATCCTGATGTGGGAAGATTTTCTTCAATACAAGCTGCCCTGGTGCGAACTGTCTTGGTTTGACCCTTTTGTTGAAAGCTCTGGACATTCTGTTTGGATAAAGTTGGTCGTGACACACTGCGTTCATCCTCTTTCCATCGATAAGGGCCAATTGTTCATAGCGACTCCTTATCCACTCTACGTCGCTGAGTTCAGCTTCCTGTATGATTCTTAAAGAAGGAATCTCTACCTCGGCTGCGATGACAGCCTCGATGCCATAAACCAGCATGTAAGGAGTTTCTCCGGTTAATGTGTGAACTGTGGTGCGGTATCCCAACAAAGTGAAGGGTAACTTCTCATGCCACTGTTTGTGGTTTTCTACCATTTTCCTTAGTATCTTCTTAATATTTTTGTTGGCGGCTTCTACGGCTCCATTCATCTGAGGTTTGTAGGCTGTGGAATTCTTGAAAGCTTCACACATAGCTTTCATCAGATCACTGTTGAGATTGGCGGCATTATCAGTAATAATGGACTCGGGAACTCCGAATCGGCAGACAATACGATCCTTGACAAAATCTACGACGACTTTCTTGGTTACAGCTTTGTAAGATGCAGCTTCTACCCATTTTGCGAAGTAATCAATGGCTACCAGAATAAACCTGTGTCCGTTTGAAGCAATGGGTTCAATCGGATTAATAACATCCATTCCCCAAGCGGCTAATGGCCAAGGTGAGCTTGTTGCATTGAGCTCGTTCGGCGGCACTTCTATCATATCGGCATGCACTTGACATTGAAAGCATTTGCGGACATACTGGATGCAATCTGTCTCCATGGTCATCCAAAAATAACCAGCTCTAAGTATCTTCTTTGCCAAGACAAAACCATTCATGTGTGGGACACAGGTCCCGGCATGTACATCCTCAAGTAGCTTAGAAGCTTCCTTCGCGTCGACACACCTTAGTAGACCCAAATCAGGAGTCATTCTGTACAAGTTTCCTCCGCTGTGGAAGAAGTGATTGGACAGTCTCCGGAATGTGCGTTTCTGAGTGTGATTTGCATGCTCCAGATATTCTCCTTTCACCAAATACTCCTTGATGTCATGAAACCAATGTTTTCCATCCATTTCTTCTTCAACATGAGCACAGTAAGCCAGCTGATTATGGATCATCACCGGAATGGGATCAATGTAGTTCTTATCTGTATGTTGTATCATGGATGACAAAGTGGCCAAGGCATCTGCAAACTCTTTCTGAATTCAAGGCACATGTCAGAATTCTATCTTTGTGAACCTCTCCCTCAATTCCTGCACTTGGTGCAGATATGGCAATATCTTGGAATTCTTGGGGGGCCACTCTCCTTGTACCTGGTGCACAAGCAAATCTGAATCACCGACTACCAACAGCTTCTGAATGTTCATGTCGACAGCCATGTTGAGCCCTAGTATGCAGGATTCATACTCTGCCATATTGTTGGTGTAGGGAAATCTGAGTTTAGCAGATACATGATAATGTTGACCCATTTCTAATACCAAAACTGCTCCAATGCCTACTCCTTTGAAATTTGCGGCTCCGTCAAAACATCCTCCAACCATCGTATGCTTCGGTAATGTCTTCTCCTACGAACGACACTTCTTCGTTAGGAAAATATGTTTTCAAAGGTTCATATGCTCCTCCTACCGGATTTTCAGCAAGATGATCTACCAATACTTGTCCCTTGACCGCCTTTTGAGTTATATAGACGATATCGAATTCACTCAATAGTATTTGCCATTTAGCCAACTTCCTAGTAGGCATGGGCTTCTGAAATATGTACTTCAGGGGATCCATCCTGGATATGAGGTATGTAGTGTAGGCACAGAAGTAATGCCTCAATTTCTGAGCCGTCCAGGTCAAAGCACAGCAAGTGCGTTCAAGCAGAGAGTACCGTACTTCATAAGGTGTGAACTTCTTGCTCAAGTAGTATATGGCATGTTCCTTCCTTCCTGTCTCGTCATGTTGTCCCAAAACACATCCGAAGGCTCCATCCAATCCAGGCAGATAGAGTAGCAAAGGTCGTCCTGGTTCTGGCGGGACCAGGATTGGTGGTGTGGACAGGTATTCCTTGATCTTATCAAAAGCTTTCTGACAATCCTCTGTCCAGCTTGTTTCGGCGTCTTTCCTCAACATCTTGAAGATGGGTTCACATATGACTGTGGATTGTGCTATGAATCGACTGATGTAGTTGAGCCGTCCTAGGAAGCTCATCACATCCTTTTGCTCTTATGTGGTGGTAACTTCTGAATATCTTTGACTTTAGATGAATCCAGCTCGATCACTCGACGACTGACGATGAATCCCAATAACTTTCCTGCGGGAACCACGAATGCACACTTTGCGGGGTTCAGTTTCAAGTTTTACCTCCTTAGTCTGTCAAAGAACTTCCTCAAGTCTGCTATGTGATCTGCGGACCTCTTGGATTTGATAATGACGTCATCCACATATACCTCTATCTCTTTGTGTATCATATCATGGAAGATGGTTGTCATGGCTCTCATGAAGTGGCCCCAGCATTCTTCAAACCGAATGGCATCACCTTGTAATAGTATACAACCCATGGTGTAATAAAAGTTGTCTTCTCTGCATCCTGTTCATCCATCCAGATCTGCTGATAACCCCGCGAAGCAATCCACAAAGGATTGGAGTTCATGCTTGGCGCAGTTGTCGATCAAAATGTGTATATTCGCTAGTGGGAAGTCGTCCTTGGGACTTGCTCTATTTAAATCCCGGTAGTTAACACATACTCTGACCTTCCCATCCTTCTTCGGAACTGGCACAATGTTAGCTAACCAAGTTGGGTACTCAACCACCCTAAGAACCTTGGCTTTGATTTGCTTGGTAACTTCGTCCTTGATTTTCAAACTCATGTCTAGTTTGAACTTTCTGAGTTTCTGCTTGACTGGTAGGCACATGGGATTAGTAGACAGCTTGTGAGCCACTATGAATGTGCTCAAACCGGTCATGTCATCATATGACCATGCGAAAATGTCCTCAAACTCTTTTAGGAAACGAATGTACTCTTTCTTCTCTATTGGTGATAAGTGAATTCTGATGCGGGTCTCCTTGATGGTCTCGGCGTCTCCCAAATTTACTGCTTCTATCTCATCCAGGTTGGACTTAGGCTTATTCTCAAAGTTTTCCACCTCCCTGACAACTTCTTCGGGTGTCTCGTCTTATTCATCCGAATCACTATCCTCATGTTGCGTTGCCTCATTACATGTCACAGTCACCGGTTCATCAAGAAATGTAATAATGCTGTAGAAATTAGTAATGAATAACAAAGAGCAAATGCATTTGATTAAAATTAAACAACATCCAGGCTAATACGACTTGATGAATTGAGCATTTATTTTGAAACAAAACAATTCTTTAAAAACAAAGTTACTGAAAATTTTAAATGCCTAGAATGGCTATAGATATAAAATCTGCCAAGCTACCCAGGGACTCGGCGGGCCCGGGATGGTGTGGCGGTCCAGTTTCTGAGAACAGCTCCTCTCTCCGCAATCTGAATAGTGAGGTCTTCTTCCTCCTCCTCCTCAATTATCGCACTGCATTGTATCATTTATTCTGACTTTTCCTTTGCTTTTAGGATCACTTGGAAGAAGAGGATGTGGAAGACTTTTAGGTATGCTGATGAAGTCAGTATGAGCGAACCAACATCAGGGGATGGGAATAATCAAAATAAAGAAAAAAAAACAAAAGGTAAACAAGTCAGTAAGGATTTTGAAATGTTTGCAGTATTTAAACACATATTGCGAGAATGTAAATTCGTGTCCTAATTTGGGAGCCTCGTTGCGCCCGAGGTAGGCCTAACGACAAATAGATTTGGAGAACTTAGATGCCAACAAATGCTTCATTTCATAATGTAAAAATAGACGATTCCCAAAATGACACTAAGATAATAATAAGATAAGTTGCTACTAGCACTTGGCCTTATTACATTTTAGGAAAGCAAGTAAATCTAGCCTATTTGGTCACAGAAGGACCTCCCTCAGGCTGAATGCTCTTGTCGATCAAATCCCCCAGTTCGCGTAGGTTCATCAGTAAGAATGGCTTTGCCAAATGTCCTCCTTCGTTTCCTTCAGCGTTCTGGCAGTCGGTGACTCTCTTCCTCACTTTTCCTTCCAATACCATCAGACTTTATTCCAGATATTCCAGCTTTTCGCTAGTCTTGACGGCCCTCTCTTTCCATTCATTGATTTGGTCGTCTGATGGGTGATTCCTCCACCAGTCTAGCAAGAGTGAGGGTGTGTTAACCATACCGAATCTGGGGACCTCGTGCCTCATTTCTGCAAAACAAAAGGGTTAGCCCCTTATCCCCCACCAGACTAGACTATTTATACATTCAAGATTAGCATATTGGCATTTAGTTCTCCAAATTAATGCACAGAACGTGGTTGTGTCCGTTGGGATCAGAACGTGGTTGTGTCCGTTGGGATTATGGAAAACCCGATGGACTTTTGGATAAGGCTCATCTTAAAGGATCATTACGTGGACAACATATTGATCCGACTAGGTTTGACCATGATGCATGTGCAATTTTATCCAGAGTAAGGTTTCTATGGGGTTTTAGACTGGTACCCTCAAGCGTACAACTCGAGGGGGAAGGCACGGAACCGTCGACTGCACCGCTAGTCGACTGGTTTTACCGCAAATAAGCCTTTCCGAATTTAAGGGTAGTAAATAGGAAGAGCGCAACCACTCATTAAAGCGTTGCTATAGGATTTGATACGCACGAGTGGAATGTGATGCGGAGCATGATTTATGCAATAGTTAATAACATGTAGTCAAGTATTTTCACGTAGGAAAAATAAATACAGCATTTAAATAATTGAAAGACAGTTAAATGAAAAAGAAAACAAAGAGACAAGTCAATTTCAGGGATAAAGAACCATAAATGCTTAAAACATGAACAGCTAATTCAAATAAGGGAGAAGGGTACGGGATAAAGCATGCTTGGACTAATTTGTAAAAAGATAAGTCCGTTATGGTAAGATCCTAAAGGTATCCCCAGCAGAGTCTCCATGCTGTAACGCCCCCCTTTTTTCCCTCCGCAGAGAGAGAGATCCGGGTTTCGAAATTCATGGGGTGTGATAACTCATTTCCTTTTGGGAATTGGATATTTGAAGAGTCGCTACCAAACGAGTTATGGTGCGTTAGGGCACCTAGAGAGATTAACTCTTGGATTGGTTTGCATTACTAGAGACTTAGGGTAAGGGCTCGAAATAACCTCGAGGGGAAGGTGTTAGGCACCCCTCTTGGTCCACAACTGCGGGTTCCGGCCGAACTTATATTTACGAAATTAGTCCAAATAAATACTTGAAACGAATAAGGCATGTTTGTATAACTCAAATAATAAGACATAAGTTTTGGACAAGTTGTATTATAAAACAAAAAGGAATTTTGAAAAGGAGGAGTCCTAGATTGATTAGCCTATAGGATCACCCCACACAATGTCCGGTAAACACTCCTCAATGAGGGGCTACACGTGACATTAGCGCGTAGTCATCATATCACATATCTACCATTCCCATCCCCTTAGTGGTCATTCAAAGCGAGTGTTGGTCAACGATTTCTATTGCGTGCTGTTACCCGTCCCTTCTTAATGGTCCTGGAGGGATTTAGGACCTTTACCTATAGGTGGTTCTAGACAGACCCTTAAGGTTTTAAAGGTGAAAATACTAAGGCGACAAGCAAGAACAATTAGGACTTTAGCACATAAGATAAAAGGGAGCAATTAGAGGCTCGGGTTTACCTCCTCAAACAATACACATAGGCAACACGACTCAAGCACAAATAAGGGCCTTTTGTTAAGCAATATCCTAAGGCATGATGTCTAAGTGAAATATACAGAAGATAGGCAGTTTATTTTGTAAACTCAGAAGTAATGACCCTAGCATGTTGCCTACTGAATTTTTTCGTTAAAACCTGTTAAACCAGAACAACATTAAGTCACAGAAACAGTTTCAGAGTTGCAAGATTTGAAAACGTCCTATAGGCTTTCCTATACGCGGAATACTGCTGACTGCATTTTATATAGTGAAACAAGGCAGGTCTTTAAAACAGACTCTTTTGATCCCTATAGGCATGTTGTCTAATGATAGATTGAGGCAGTTTTTGAAAGAACTTGTTTTAGGGAAAATAGACCATTAATTAACTAGTTTCGAAGTGAGCTATCGTTAATCGAATTGATTTATTTAAACTAAACTAGTTGAGATCTGTAGGAAGAATTTCTGGTGGCGTTCAACTTAGGCATGGTATCTAGTATTAATACTGATTTCAGAAACTTTGCAGCCATGATGACTAATAAAAAACATGTAAACACTTGTTATAACGGAAGCTGGATTGGGATTATATCCAATAGGCATGACATCTACTTGTTAAATTGATTTTAAGACCTACAAACATGATTTCTATTATGGAATCACTTGAGACCTATAGGCATGATTTTTAACATGGTAAAGCAAGCATAGCAAAAAATGTAAACTCCTATAGGCATGGTTTCTGGCATGGTAAGGCAATCATATCGAAATATAAAGTCCTATAGGCATGATCTCTACCCGTACTACCCCACAGACATGTAACTACCCTCCTTTTCACTAGTTTCCCCAATATTCGTTTACAAATTATTGCAGACCATATGAATGAATTACATAAGTAGATAAGAAAATAAGAAGTTATTCTATAGGGAGCCTACAGATAGGCCCAGATTTCCAAAGCCTCCAATAGCCTCAAATGCCCAAATTCCATAGACAATGTCATACCCTAGGTGCATCAAAGTTCCCTAAGGATCTCAAGGATCCCGGGCAGTGCTTACACCTAGACTTGGTAACCAAATTGAATAAGTGCAGTGTGGAATGGCCATCCTTAGTATGCCAGAGTTCAGAGGGTTCTCAAGAGGATCCCAAGGCAGTACACATACTGGAGGGGCAGAACCTATTGACTTAGGAGTAGAGTGAGATTGCTTGACACAATTTGAAAGGTCTTAGTAGGAAAACAATATTAAAAGGAGGTTTATTTGAAATAATTTGTGGAGTAAAAGAGGGAGTCATGCAGTAAAACAACTTTGAAAAGAGAGAGTTACATGATTAGACAACAGCAAATCAAACATGGAGCCCAAAAACACATCAGTAATACTCACAGGACTGAAAGAGGAGGAAAGAACCTACATACATGGGTGATGGGGATTGGGGATACATAGAGCACATGATCGTAAACACATAACAGGCAAAGGTCTTAGGAATTGGTACAGACATGCTCAGACACAACTGATCAGCCATAGTCACAGAACCAGCAATGCTTAAGGGGGTTCAGCATAGGATCCACATGATTTAAGATCAATTTCAGAACCATACAAGTTCAGGAGTGCACACTACTTCACAAGGAGACTCATACCAGGAATTAGATAGAGCAAAATCACACGGAGACAGAATACATAGGGGGGTAACATGTTCATACTGATCCTGAGGAAGGGGGGTACATAACATGCAAATCATGTAATCATATTAACTGCAAGTTTCACAGCAAAACCATAAGTAAAAGCAAACTAGAAACAGGATGAACTGAAGCAATAAAAGAACCTACATACAGGGGTAATGGGGATTGGGGATACATAGAGCTCATGATCGTAAACACATAACAGGAAAGGTCTTAGGAATTGGTATAGACATGCTCAGACACAACTGTCAGCCATAGTCACAGAACCAGAAATGCTTAACGGGGTTCAGTATAGGATCCACATGATTTAAGATCATTCTCAGAACCATACAAGTTCAGGAGTGCACACTACTTCACAAGGAGACTCATACCAGGAACTAGATAGAGCAAAATCACATGGAGACAGACTACATAGGGGGGGGGAGGTAACATGTTCATACTGATCCTGAGGAAGGGGAGTACATAACATACAAATCATGTAATCATATTAACTGCAAGTTTCACAGCAAAACCCTAAGTAAAAGCAAACTAGAAACAGGATGAACTGAAGCAATAAAAGAACCACATTGTTGTTGGAACTTGAATTGAAACTAGAACATACCGGTAAAGAAGACGGTAAACAAAAGTGAAGGAGTAGGAGAGCACAATAGTTAGTCTTGGCTTGCAGCCAGCTAACTCATATTAATAGCAAGTAGCACAAAAGAGAGAGCAAAAAGTATAAGTGTGAGAGAGAGCTTTTTGAACCAAAATGTTCGTGTGTTTGTGTTAATGAGAGAGTGTGTATATATATAGTAGTTTGAAATTAGATAAAAATAAGGTAAGAATCATAGTAGCATAGTAAGTATGGAACTCAGAATCAATTAGAGCAAAATCAGGACAAGTACTCCCTTAAGTTAAGGGAATTAATTCAAATGGTAATAACAAGTAACAGATGAGGAAAGAAATCAGTGTATGAATAATAAGGAATGATTCAAATTCAGTAAGCATAGGGTAAACAACTAGGGCTAAGTTCAGGACACTCTAATTAAGGAAATAGTCAGTAAGAATAAAGTACCACAGCAGATAAGGTAGGTGAATCAGTTAATTCGAATAGAAGGGGTAGAAATTGAGGGTCTAAAGGAAGGTCTTTCAATCAAACCATAAAAATAGGGAATCCAGAATCAATCAAAGAGGAAGTCACGATTCAGTATTCAACATATAAATAGAGAAGATAAGAATAACCAAACATAGCAAACATGCGTGTTAAACTGTATCAATAGAAAGAGGCAAGTCTGAACAGTCAAGATGATCATACGCACATAGAGGTGATATAAGTTAGGCATAAAAAACTCAGTAGAAACACATTCGAAGCGAGATAGCCATAGAAACTCAAACAAGAATAGGCTAGTCACAAAGTTAAACGAAGAAACCTAGAAAAATTAGGGTTTTCAACATAGGCAAGTTGAAGAGGTAGTAAACTCACAGAATCAGCCGAAGTAGGCGAGTAAATAGAAGTTTAAACATAAAAATCAGTTTAAATAAAGTTTTAGAAGATGTTCCGAAAACCCTAATTTTAGAAGAAGGTGAAAACACTTTGGAATCGATGATTTTTGTAAAGTGTTCCAAGGATAGTGTAAAACATCAAAGAAACAGACTCAAATCATTTTAAATTCGTACAGATCTAGGAGATGTAGGCAGAAACTAGGGTTTCAGAAGAAACCCAAGTGGAGTTGAAAGAACCTGTCTAGAATCCCAAAGATCGTAACAAGTATAGCGTGATTTTGCTCGAAATCACACTGAAGTAGCCAAGAACAGCCAAATGACAAGCCCTAGATGCAAGTCGGCATGGCCCAGGGCCCTTGAAGGCCTTAGAGAAGGCAAGCATAGCATTAGAGGAGCCATTGGAGGCTTAGGAGTTGATGGGAGATCACCGGAGAAGACCGGAGAAAGGGAGGTCGGCGGTTGAAGGAGCTAGGCTTAGGTTGAGTGGTTGAGAGAGGAGAGGAGAAGAGAGAATATAGAGGCGGCGATCTCTGAATAGTGGGCTAGGGTTAGGGGTCGTTTGGAATTAAAAATGGTAAGGGCTAATACGGGCCGTTGATCTCTTAGATCAATGGCCAGGATTTAATTGATACTGGGTCGGGTAGGCGGGTTCAGGGTTTGGGTCGGGTGTTTTTAATATGAAATTGGGCTGGGATTGGATTTAAATTAAGGCTGAAATTGAAATGCAAATCTGGCTACATTTTAAATAGCGAATTTTCCCCCATATAATTTATAATATATAATAAAGAATTTCTGAAAAATAATTTTGTGTACTAAAATGATTTAAAATAGATATTTAACATTTTAAAAATAAAGGAGATCAATTTTACGTATATAAACGTAATTATACATTAATAAGGCTAAAATTATAATTATATGCAATTTAGCTTTAAAAATACAAAATGCAATTGTAAAAAATGCACAAAAAATATTTTAACCATATTTTGGCATAAATATGGAATTTAAATGACTAAATCACCCCAACAATAATTTGAGGGTAATTATTGGGGGATTTTATGAGTAAAAGGGAAGGAAATAAATCAATTTAAAATCTTTAAAATTATGGGAAAAATTATAAAAATCTTATGCATGCTTATATATGCATATATATGCTATTTTGAAGGTATTTATGCACATAAAAAAATAGGGAAAAATTGGGTATCAACAAGCGCAGTATTTGTTCGCGAAGATAAAGGTACGCAATCTCTGATCTATTATATTAGCAAAACTCTCGTCGACGCCGAAACGAGGTACCCTCACCTCGAAAAACTAGCCTTGGTATTGGTTATAGCCTCGCGAAAGCTTAGACCCTATTTTCAATGCCACCCCATATCGGTGGTAACGACCTTTCCCCTACGAGGTATCCTGCATAAACCCGAGCTATCGGGGAGATTGGCCAAATGGGCCATAGAATTGAGCGAGCATGATATAACATATCAGCCGCCAACAGCGACAAAATCGTAGGTACTCGCCGACTTCGTCGCCGATTTCAGTGCCAAAATAATGACTGAGGTCGAACAAGAAACTTCTTGTACCTCGTCCAGTCTACCCGACCTATGGGTCCTTTACACCGGCAGCGCATCCAACGCGTCAGGATCTGGACTGGGACTCGTACTCGAGGTCCCAACAGGCGAAGTCATTCGCCAATCCATACGGTGCACTTATATGACTAACAATGAGTCCGAGTATGAGGCCACAATTGTAGGATTAAAGCTAGCTCTCAAATATAGAGCGTGGCGAGTCGTCCTTAGATGCGACTCGCAACTCGTTGTTAACAAAGTCACAGGGACTTTCCAAATCAAAGAATAGAGGCTACAAAAGTACCAGGCAGAAATTCATAAGCTGCTACCAGAGTTCGACGAATGTCAACTCGATCAGATACCTCGAGCACAAAACATCGAGGCAAACGATCTTGCCAAGTTAGCAGCGGCCACCAAAAACATCACGAAAGAAAGCTTGGTCACCCTCCTCCACTCATCAATAGACCAACTCGAGGTACACTCTATAAATTTGACTTGGGACTCGCGCAACCGTATTATAACATATTTGTAGGAAGGAGTACTCCCTGCAGACAAAAACGAAGCCAAAAAGCTTCAAATGAAGGCGGCCAGGTACAGCATCATAAATCACGACCTATACAAAAGAACGTTTGGGGTCCCCTTGGCGAAATGCCTAGGGCAAAATCAAACAAGACGTGTGCTTGAGGGAGTACACGAAGGCTACTGCGGTGCCCATACCGGAAACTGGGCCCTCGTCAGATGCCTCATTCGAGCAGATTATTATTGGCCCACAATGAAGAAGGAAGTCGACAATTACATCAAGAAGTGCGGAGAGTGCCAGAAATATGCCACCAAGCGGGCGAGCACCTCCACTCTGTTACATCGCCATGGTCATTCATCAAATGGGGAATGGACATCGTCAGACCCCTCCGAGCAGGGCGAGGTAATGTACGTTTTCTTTTGGTTTTAACTGACTATTTTTTCAAATGGGTAGAAGTAGGTGCGTTCACCCAAATACGCGAACAGGAAGTTATCACATTCATATGGAGAAACATCATATGACACTTCGGCATCCCCAAAGAAATAAGCTGTGACAATGGACCCCAATTCACTGGAAAGAAGACCGCCGAGTTCTTCAAAAAGTGGCACATCAAGCGAATACCCTCCATGCCATATCACCCTGCCGGTAACGGCCAGGCTGAATCCTCCAACAAAACAATACTAAACACCTTGAAGAAAAATCTTGAGGATGCCAAGGGACTATAGCCGGAATTACTACCAGAAGTACTGTGGACATACCTCACCGCGCCAAAAATAAGGACAGGAGAAATGTCATATTCACTAGTCTACAAAACTGACGCCATGATACCAGTCGAGGTCGGGGAACCCAGTTTGAGATACTCCAACGAAATCGGACCAAGCAATGACGAGAACAGAAAATATGACCTCGACGAAGCAGAGGAGCGAAGAGACATGGCTTACATAAGAATGGTAGCCCAAAAGCAACAAGCAGAATGGTACTACAACAAAAAAGCCAAAATACGACCACTCAAAGTTGGAGACTATGTACTCCAGGACAAAACACAAGCGAGCAATGATTCGAGAGAAGGCAAACTAGGAACCAATTGCGACGGACCATACAAAATCACGGCAGCGGAAAACAAAGGATCATTCCAACTAGAAACAATGGAGGAAAGCTACTACAAAACAATAGGAACGTCGCCCATCTCAAATACTTCAACTTCTAAAAACAGACGCCCTCCATGTCCCTTCATTGTCCAAGTTCAAGTATAATTCATCGCCCCGCCTGCCGACTACTTCTCCAGGCCGAACGATGAAGGGACTGGATACGTGGGAACTTCTCCAATATATGTATGAAACAAACAAAAACATGTAATATTCTCCAATGAATGAAATAAAGCAGCATTTTGTACTCTCCACCAAGCCTTTTTACATTTTAAATTCGACTTCACTCGAATTACTTTACATTCGACCTCGCTCGAATTACTTTACATTCGACGTCGCTTGAATTATTTTAGATTCGACCTCGCTCGAATTCCTTTACCTTCGACGCCGCTCGAATTCCTTTACCTTCGACCCTGCTCGAACTACTTAATATTCGACCTCGTTCGAAATCTTCAATGTTCGACCGCGTTGAACGCCGATCTCATCAAAAAATCAGGGACTTCCCCACATAGCAAAAAGCAAAGAGAATAAAAATCAAGAAATACATAGCAAAAAGGGAGCTGTTTTATTACAACTGTCAAATTACAATACTTTTTACAAAGGGCCCAAAGATGCCCTCACAAAAATAGCAAAACAAAACAAAAACTAAGTACGACAGCTTTACGTCGCGTCATCCCCATTGACATACTCGTCATCATACAAAGAATCGGAGGCGAGCCTATCCGCATCATCGTCAACATCATCCCGACCAGGCATAGCAGGGGCGTAACCACAAGCTTCACGGGCTGCGCGTGCCTTGACACGGACGCCCTCGAGTTTTACTTTGGAAACTTTCCTGACGGCTTTCAAAGATTTATGCACGTCTAGTTGAGCCTCGGCGTGAACCCACATCTCATACAACTCCTGCGGCACACCGGGATCGGCAGAAGTATGAGACGTAGATGGATATGACTGTCGTCGTACCTCCTCGGCCTTCAAGGCAACGACCTACTCGTTCAATCCAGATAACTCCGCCTCCAAATCCTGGATCCGCTCTTCTAACCTTGCCACCTTAAGCGCCAATGTCTTTACCTCATTATCCCGCTCGAACCTACAAATGCGGAGAGGTTATGGCCGCCGCCTAAGCCACATCGGCCACTCTGCCTTTCTCGGCACGAGTTAATTTTTCAACCTTGGCGCTCAACTCGCCCCGTAGATCGACAGCTTTTGCCTCCCTCTGCCCAAGTTCAGTAGTCAAGGATGCCACCGGCTCTGAAGGTCAGCATTTTCAGCCATCACCCCCTTGCTGACCTCAAGCTCGTCCTCCTTGTCCTTTAGAGCTGACTCAAGCTCGCTGCACCTACCGATGGCTCTCAATAGCTCATCATCCCTCTCCCTTAGCTCTCCGTCTTTCTTCGTCAGCTCATCATCTTTCTGTTTAAGCAGTGACTGAAATTCACCATCCTGGTTGAGGAAGTCGGCCAGAGTCCGGTGCTTAGTACGGTACTCCCTATATTTGGAAGTCATCTTCTTAAAAATGGTCGTCCTCCACTCCTCCCTCCGATCACACTCGGTCCCCATGATGAGAGTCTGACATGCAAAAGAAAGGACTCAGCATGAGCAAATTAAACATGCAAAGCAAATCCTAACATTAGAAAGCACTTACTCACAGAGCCATGCCGAATATACCCAACGACAACTCCGTATCGCTCATCGCCTGTAGCGTCATGCTTTCAAAAGCCGCGCATAGGGGAGCAAAGGACGACACCGCCCGTTCCGAGTTGGCCAAAAGGTCATAGTCCATAGGAATGATTATGTGCCTGTTAGGACCCTCCGTCCGTACCTCCACTCGAGTATTCTCTCTAGAAAGGCCCGTACCTCCTCAGGGTCGACATCCGAGCCAAAGTCGTAGCCCCCTACGGGGACCGCCCTACTTCCCCCGCCGCCGAGGATGCGCCACCTTCTGCGGCTCGTGTAAGCTCTCTACTATCCCGAACCGCCTCAACCCCAAAAGGCTGCCTCTCCATAACGGCGCCTGTCATGAAAACGGCCTCTGCATTTGGTGCAAGCGCAGACTCCATTCCCAAATTAATGCACTGTTCCGGTCTGACGTCAGCGGCGACGGCCTTCCCGATTTGAACCCTTCGCCTTTTCCTCGACAGTGACTCCTCACCGCCTGACGGCTCGTTTACGAGATGATAGATAGGCTGGGAGGAGATCTCATCCCGCACGGCGACAGTTTTAGGAGCAGAGTCCCTCATCGGCGGAACTTGAGTTCGATCTCCTCGAACGGATTCAGCCAAGGCAAATTGCATTCCAGCCGACGCAATCGCCTGGCGAAATGCAGGCACCGGAACCTTCTTCTTGGAAACTCACCGACCCAGCACTAAAGAGTGGCCACATCAGAGAGCAGTGGTAAACAAAAAAGCCGAAGTAAAAGTGACACTTACTAGACGGGATTTTGGGTCCAAAACGCTTGTAAAAGGACGGCCAATCACGAATTCCCACGATGTGGGGTAACACGCGAGCCACCCAATCTTCCATATCAAAAACGGGAGAAGGTGCGCGCCTCTCAGCTGAAAAGCAAGGAAGCCACAAGTGAGCCGAAAAGGAAAAGGCAAAAGAAAATAACGAGCAAACGTTAAGATACTTATTATGATTATAGTTCCATTGCTCGGGAAACCCAGTCTGGTCCGCTACTAGGTACTCGATCTTGATAAAGAAGTACTTATGCCAAAACTTTCGATTCATCTTGTCGTCCATCCCGACCACCAACCCTCTAGTCCCACGATGCCGTAGGTGTGTCATAGTACCTCTATAAAAACTAGGCAAAAATAAGTGCAGCAGGTGGCGAACATCGACCTCACAGCCAGCCAACTCCGCATACTTCGTCAACATCAAGAAAGCTTTATACAAATAAGGAGAGAGTTGCGCCGGGCATATGTTGTAAAACTGGCAAAATTCCTCTGCTAGCAGAATGAGAGGAACAGTATAACCAATCAAGAATGGGTAGACATAGAAGGCATAATACCCGGGTCGATGAACCTTCACGATGTCGCCTCCGGCCGGAACAATTTCGACATGGGGAGGGATGCAATATTTGGACCGGAGATCGTCTATGTGAGGCGGTCCAGTCTCAGAGAGCCTCTGAGCGGGAGCAGGAGCAGGCTCCTTTGGACAATCATTTCTATCCAAAGGGTTTTTGGGGACTATCTCCTCCGCGGTAGGGAAGTTATCATCCTCTTCAGCCATGAATTCCTCACCACCGGGAGGAAGGGTTACCGATAACGGGGTGGCATCGGAAACCTCGTCATGAATGTGAGGGGTTTGTGACATATTTTAAGAATGAAACGTATTCTACCAAGTCTGAAGAAGAAGATAAAAACTGGGTGAGAAAGAGGGGAATGGAACTGAAGAAGCTGTAAGAAATCGAGAGCAGAAATTGGGAAGAAGATCAAAGAAGAACAGTATTCATGCAAAGTGAGGAATGGTGAAAACATCCGAAAAATGAAACCCCTCATCTATTTATAGGGTTGGGTGGCACGAGAATCGGAACAAAGGATTGTGAATGGCACCAAAACCGAAGCGGCAGACGCACAGGCGCTACATCGGGAAGATGCGTAATGATGACGTGCGTGGCCATGACATCACCTCACGATAGCCACACCACCCACAGCCTCGCTGGCTACGCCATTTTCTCGACCTCGGTCGATTCATCTAATCAACACGACCAAATTTCTTCTAAACGGACGCAAATCGGGTCCGCTTATCGAGGGCATACAAGATCACGACCTCAACAAGCGGAGGGACTAACTGTATTGGTCTAAATTTGGTGACCTGGTAACAGCAGATAAATAAAATCGAGGACGAGGTCGACAACAGCGCAATAGTAGGAGGCCGTCCTCAGGAAGGTTATTGTCAGGGACGAGTAGCTGAAATAAAGAGATAACGGAAAGATAGATTAGAAATAGGCATAAGGAATATTCCTTTGGATATTCCTTATTTTGTACTTTTTTGGATTTCTTGAAAATACCCCTTATAAATAGGAATAGAGAAAGAACAAAGGGGGGCTCTTCACTTTTTCTGATAAGAACACATTGTAAAAAGGTTGACTTGAGAGAATATACAAAAGTTGTCTTGTTCATTGATTATCTTATTCAGGTGCACGCTATTTAATCTTTGCTCACAAGATCCAAAGTTCCCCTAACCATCTTCACTCCTCATCTTTCCACGTTGCTGTAAAGAGAAAGAATCATCCAAATCATATAATTATTGGGTGGTAGATTCTTTCTTATTACATTTATTACCATTATCTACATTTATTCCATGCTCATATTATCATATTCATTTATATTCATCGAATAAAAACTTGTTGTTTAACGCTATCAAACGTCGTTCATCTTACCGATTTCCTATAATTTTTGATCGAGAATTTATTATTTTTGAATAAGATTCATCCTTCATTTCATCATTAATTAGTTTAACAAAAGGCTCAACACTTTTTGGTCAAACATGTAGAAGTTAAGGGCTTTTATTATTATTTACCAATCTTAGTAACCGCTTGGTTAGTTATGGGGAGAAATTCAAAAATAGCCAGATTTACCACTGGTCGTTGAGAAATAGCCAAGTTTCAAAAGTCATCGAAATTTAGCCACTTTAAATCTGAGCGAAAACACTGTTCAAAATCCGAAAAAATACGCCCGCAAATTTTACGGGAGTTCTAGCATAAGTATGCTTGAACTCCCGTAAATTTTACGGGAGTTCCAGGATAACTATGCTGGAACTCCCGCAAATTTTACGGGAGTTCCAGCAAGTATTATTTTCCAGTATAATATACTGGAGTTTGGAGCACTGGTGCTCCAGTCTCCCGCAAATTTTACAGGAGTTAGCAAAGTATACCGGTCCAGCATAATATGCTGGAGTTCGTACACAAATGCACCAGAACTCCCGTATATTATACTGGACCGGTCCCTGTTGCAGCAAAATAGTGGCTATTTTTCATTGACTTGATAAACGTTGGCTATTTTTCATTGACCAGTGTGAAAACTGGCTATACCATGATATTTTAACTTAGTTATGGCTTCTTAGCGGGGCAACCCATTTTAAGGCTTTTTTGAGGTTTTGAATCTCAAGTTTTAATTCTTAAATATTTAGACCTTGATTAGGGATAGTTAAGTTAATTTTCATTATGAAATGTTCGAAACCAGCCCCAAAGTTATAGAAATACGGATTGGTCGGATTCAATGAATAATAAAATAAATTAAAATAGAAATATAACAGTGTGTTTTTACCTTATAAAAAAATATAAATATATATATTTCACACTCTCAACTCATTACCGTTCTGTTTTTCTACCCCGTCTAGGTCGAAAGAATATTTGAAGTAGTCCATTGACAACCATTGTTAAAGCTTAAGTTTCAAACTTGAAAATTACTTTTTTAAAATTTGTAAACTATTTCGAGTGTGTGATATTGGATTTTGTTGCGGGTCTTTTGAGGTGCCTAAATCTCAAATTTGAGGGAGTTCGGAGAAGATTTAAGATAGTTTTGGATGATATTTTAGATTTGAGCTTGAGGTTGAAAGATGAACAATTTATATTTATGTTTATAACAAAGTTTAACTCAGTCTATACTAAACGACCTGGATATGCTTATAATAAATATCGAAGTGTATCGTGATCTATAATAGATTTTATGTCAATCCATACAAAATGACAAAATGTGCTTATGTTGCATTTGGTTTATACTAAAGCACTTAGTCTATTACCAACATCTACACCCCAAACCCAAACTCCTCCCAGAGAAAAATCCAAAATATATAATTTTATTATTGAAAATTATCATTTTTAATGATATTAGTGGCTATATAATATGTTAACAACATGAGATTGGTCACTTAACGTAATTATGATAAAATAATGATGATATATTAATTCAACAATATGTCAATCAAAAGGTTGTGATGACTTGTTATTGATTATAAACTTGTCTACTGATTTATTATAAAGTATAACCTAACAAATCGTTTTTAATAAATAAATAATATTTTAATTAAAAATATGATATTGTAAAGTATAAAATAAAATTTGTAACTTAACAATATGTTAACAACATATTGGTGGCGTAACGTAATGATAATCTAAAATAATAATAATTAATGAGTAATAACAATATATCGATGAATAGGTTGTGATAACTTATTTTTTATTGTAACTATATGTTAATATGAAAGACAAAATTACATAATAATGTACTCCATAAGTTGACCTTGCAGTATTTTAGGACTCGTTTGGCCATGAGTTTTGCCAAAATAAATTTGGGATTTATTTTCAAAACTCATGTTTGGCCATAAATTTTGCCCACATTTTGGCAAAATCTCAAATCTCAAAACCCAAATTCCAAAATCACCCCAATTGCTGATTTTGGGCCAAAATCCTAAAACTTGGGAATTATGTACATGTTTTCCAAAATAAAGTTGGGAAATATGTTTTGAAAACGTATGTCTAAACAAATTTTCATCTTCAAACCAAACTTCACCCAAATCAGATTTTTCAAAACAAATTTGGGGTCTATAGTCAAACACTAGCTTAGCCTACTTATAAGTTTGCAAATGTGTAGCCAAATATCAATAAACTTAGATCTGATTATTTTTTCGTTCTTTTTATTCTCTATATCTTCAGGCGTCAAAAATATGTGAGTTTCCATTCTCCTTTTTCCTCAAGTTTCTACAGACCTATCACAGCTACAAAAACACAAAAACATACGCGAGAAATCTAAATTTTCATCTCTTTTAACGCTAATCTTGTTAAATTTCGAATATGATTTTGTGAGAAATTTGGAGTGGGTATTGTTTGAACTTATTAGAAATAGTCTAAGTAGGCTGTATACAAAGTTTGAAGCCGTTTGATGGAGATTTGGACTAGTTTTAAACAAGAATTGCAAGTGGAAATCGTACAAAAAGTTCGTCAGAGATGCTTATACACTGTGATACAGCATTATACACTTTTATAGAAAGAGATTCATTATATATATAATTATATAAAAGTGTGTAAATATGTATAAGCATAGTAGTGAAAATGTAGTTGAAGAACAAGAAGGAGAAATGTGAGAAATCCACCAATTACCTGTAAATAATTCATCAACCTTGTATAAAATAATGTATAAGAGGTGTTTATACACTATTATACATTACTTATACGATATTATACATTATTACACAAATGAATCCTATTAATGGAGCTTCACGGGTTCATCTTTTTCCTTGGGCATCTTTTGTAATTCAACTCAAATCTAGCCGAAATATACTCCAAATCACTTCAAATTTGAGTTTTGAACTCCCCTTGATGATCCCAATCAGTTGGGATAATACCCAATCCAAACAACTACAAAATCAAAAAATTTAATTTCAGAAATTGAAGCTTTGAACGACCTTTAATGGTGACTCCGAAAAAAATAATTCTCTTACGTCATATTTTCTTCTCATCTAAATAGTGGTTATCACCTTTTAATCAGGAAGGAGAATTGAAGAATAAATATAATAGTAGAGAAATTTTGGGGTGCAAAGTCGTGAAAGAGGAATAAGAAGAACGAAGAAAAGAAAAAAAATTAAATAGAGTGGGTTAACCGGTGAAAAGTAATTTTAAGATTATGTACAATCTGGGCCATAGCAGGTAAGGGCTTCAAACGTGGGCCATCTTTTAATGGACTGCTCAGCCAAGTGACAAGGAGCGTAATTCCCCCAATATGAAATTGGTGACATAACTATATGTGAACACCATGAAATATATTTTAATTATATTGCGATTGGTGACTAAACTACATGGTAACAACATGAAACACACTCCACAGCCATAATGCAAACACTATAATATCCAAGGTTTACATAGAACGAACTTTTAGTATTGAGATTAATAATGAATGACTCATAGTATCTCATTAATATTATTATTGATATTAATATATCGTTAACATATGTTAATTCATCATTTATTTGTCAAAAATAATAATGTCACGGCCCAAAATTAAGTAGTCATGATGGCATCTAACCCTAACCCGCTAGGTAAGGCAGCAGTCACATAATAACAATAAAATTGAAAAAACATGGTCCAATAACTCAACAACTGAAAAATATCATGAAATATCTGAGAATATAACCATAAAATTGCTACAACCATCCCTAAAATCTGGAGTCAACGAGTACACGAGCACTATCGAATAACAAAATACAAGCGAAATCCACTAATACAACTGTCAGAACAATAGAATAGTAAAGATAGAAATAACTGAAAGAGAACTTCAAGGACTGTGGTCGACATAGCAGCTACCTTGTAGTCTCCCAAAGGCTGGCAACAACTCAAGTCTTGAAATTACCTCGATCAGATGTACTTGGATCTTCACTCAAAGTGTAGAGTGCAATATGAGTACAATCGACCACATTTACTCAATAAGTAACAACACTAACCTTGAGCTGAATGCAGTGATGAGCATAGAACAATAATCAAATGTCAATATTAATAGCCGGTAACAATTCAGAATATAAAGGAAAAATCGTAGAAACAAGTAGCTCAATAATATCAGGGTTAGCTAGTTCACATTTCAGAAATTTAGACATTGCTTTCAAGTATAACAGCTAAAGCCCAACATAGAAAAAGCATTTCATTTAACTGCTAGTATGTTGAAGGTACACTTCTATGCCTACATGTAAAGTATACATGTCAATCAATATTGTCACAGTGGATCCATTAATATTCACACTTAGCACTATACGGGTGCTTTGCCCATCATCAAAGCACGTATATAAAACATTGTGCATGCGCCCACCGCTGGCATGTCGGACTCCAGAGGGGCGGATCCTGCCCAAGCACTAATCATGATCATTTAACCCACTAGTGAGGCCTGGTGCACGTGTAGCCCAAAAATCATAACAGTTAGCCCAATATGGGTCTGGCGTATGCGTCGCCTCAAAATCAATACCAAACCGGATCTATGGCCCAAATTCAGTCATTTACCGTTCATGTCTCAGATAAACACATCTCAAAATACTTAGTTTAACAATGTTACATATAAGAGGCATATGCGAGGAATAAATAAGAAGTACTGAGACAGAGATATCATACATGGATACAGTATCATGACTGAGAACAAGTATACAAATAAGGCATATAGCTCTGAAACAACAAGAGTAGCCCTAGTCTCAAACAAATAACACTTAGCCTAGACATGACGTCTAACATGAATCACAGTTCAAATGATCAAACAAGTAGGAAAAACGCGGTGATAACAAGATATGATAGCAAAACAAGCCTGGTAATAGACTAAAGGCCTCCTCAAACCATGAACACGCCGGAGCATATACTCACGCCCGTCACTTAGTGCATACGTCACCCCAATATCTTTCATATAACGTAGTTCTCAGGGTTAAATACCCTCAAATTCAAGTTTAGATGTGTTACTTACCTCAAAGCGCGCAAATCAATACTGTAAAAAGCCCTTGCTTCGCGAATCAGCCTCCGAACGACTCGAATCTAGTCACAATAACTTCATCATAAATAACAACCATAAGAATCAATCTCAAATAATAAAACTAGAATCTTTAATCAAAATCGGAAAGTCAACCCAAAAGGTCAACCCTGGGCTCGCATCCCGAAATTCGACAAAATTTGTAAATTCCGAACACCCATTCAGTTATGAGTCTAACCAAACTAATTTCATCCAATTCCATCAATAAATCGACCCTCAAATCACCAAATCTCACTTTCCAATACCATGGTTTAAAATCCCCAGATTTTATTTCAAATTCACATAATCTAGGTATAATAATCAATGAGTAACCAATATTTAACAATAAAAGTGATTAAACTTCACTTACCTCTTCAATTGTAGCGAAAACTCCTTCAAAAATCGCCCTTAGCCGAGTTCCAAATCTCCAAAATGAGAAAAATAATGAAACCCTTCGAAATATAACACTGCTAGAGAATTTGCACCTGTACCCCATATGTCCGCTTCTGCGGGACCACTTCGATGGTCAAAATTGCACATCTGTGCATTTCACTCAAACTCCGCCCCATCGCTCCTGTGGTCCAATACTCGTTTCCGCGGGTCCGCACCTGCGCAGCACATCCGCATCTGCGGCCCAAGCTCTGCCAACCATTTCCCCCTTCTGCGACCACATGTCCACCGGTTAACCTTCGCACGTATGACCTTAACCAGCCCAGCCCAAATACGAACCTGCGACCAATTAGCCGCTTCTGCGGCGTCGCACCTGCGGACATCCCCTCGATGGTGCGATTGTACTAGAAGTTCCAAGATTCACCAATCATCCCCGAGGCCCCGAGGACGGGCCAAATATCAAGAAGTCTTAAAATACAATACGAACTCACTCGAAGTCTCAAATCACATCAAACAACACTAAAACCACCGATCGCACATCGATTCAAGCCTAATGAACTTCCAACTTCTAAAACTAATTCTGAATTATATAAAACCAATTCCGAATGAGCTCAAATTTTGCACACAAGTCATAAATGACATAACGGACCTACTCTAATTCCCAGAACTGAAATTCGAAGCCGATATCGATAAAGTCAACTCTCGGTCAAACCTCTCAACCTTCCAAACCTTCAATTTTTCAACTTTCGCCTATTCAAGAAAAACAACTTACGGACCTCTAAATTAATATTTGGACATGCGCCAAAGTCCAAAATCATCATACAAAGTATCAGAACTCCATTTCGGTGTCGTCTATACAAAAGTCAAACTCCGATCAACTCTTTCAACTTAAGCCTTCATTCTTGGGACGAAGTGTCCCAATTCACTTCAAATATCTCCGAAAGCAAACAAACCACCCCGGCAAGTTGCATAACCACGAATAAACATAAAAGAAGCAGTAAATAGGGGAACGAGGTTACCATACTCAAAACAACCGGCCGGGTCGTTACAAATGATAAATTTCAAAATGGAAAATGCATATAGGGTTGTTTGGGGGTGGGTTTGGGGTCCAAACGTTAATAAACTATGCAGGTTTATAATAAAAACCAATATTAGCACATCTAGGTCGTATTGTATAAAACTGACTTAAAATTTATTGTAGATCACAACACATTTCTGAAATCTGTCAAAAAAAAAAGACATGACCATAAGAAATTATAAGGAGTCGCTTCACCTAAAGGAGATGTAATATAAGTACATCCACGTCGTTTAGTATATACTTAGTTAAATCTATTATATATCATGACAAACTTTTGAAATTTATTCTGAAAAAGACGCAACTAGGAGCAATTTATAAGGTGTGGACATGAAACATAAGTACATCCAGGTCGTTTAGTATATACTGAGTTAACATCTATTATATATCATGACATACTTTAGAATTTATCGTAAAAAGCTGTGAACAGAAGAAATTTATAAGGTGTCACTTTACCTAAAGTGGATACAATATAAGCACATCTAGGTCGTCTTGTATAAGTTGACCTAAGATCTATTGTAGATCAAGACACACTTTTGTGGTCTATTATAAACTCATCCAAGTCGTTTAGCATAGATTTTGTTAAAATCTATTGTAAATATAAGTCTGAAATGTTCATCTTCAACCTCAAGCTCAAATCTGAAATTTCTCTCATAACCACCTTAAATCTTCTCCAAACATCCTAAAATTTAAGATTTAGAATCCTCAAAAGATCCCCAAAAAACTTCAATTACACCCACTTAAAATAAATCGCTCCCCAATTTTATCAAGTTTAAAGCTCAAGTTTCAACAATGACTGTCAATGAAGTATTTTCAAATGTCTTTTCAACCTTGAAAGGAAAAGTTGTAATTTTTTTCAAGTTGGTGTCATTAGATTTTATTGGGGATCTCTTGAGGAGTCTAAATTTCAAATTTTAGTAAATTTGGAGAAAATTTTAGGTGGTTTTGGATAAAACTTTAGATTCGAGCTAGAGGTTGAAGATGAATATTTTAAATTTACAAGTCTATAATAGATTTTAAGTGAGTCTATATTACACGATCTAGATTTGGCATAAGACGTACTTTTATTTTTTTATTTTTGATAAGTTTAAATTTGTCCAAAAGTTGTTAGAAATTCAGAAAGGCTCGCAACAACACTTAAACCTGGTCTTAGTATTTTCTAGGGCCAAAATAAAAAAGAAATAGAGTCCAATAAACGAAAAAAAAAGGAGTTATGGGGTTAGTGAAGCTAATTCCTCCTGATTAGTTAGGTATTATATAAAAGCGGTTATTAATAGCCTGCTAATGCAATTGGGGGATATTTTTCCCAAATCTGCTTCTTCTCCACGCTTTCTGTTACTCTCTCATGGCCAACTTTAACATGGTATCTGATAAGTCGGAATTTTGACTACTTATTAGCACCTTTTTACTTTCGTTTTATTCCAAAAGTGCTTAATTGTATTCCCGAAAACTGATGAAATGTGCTTAAATGCAGAAGTGTTGGAAAATGAGCCACAAAGATGAAATCTAACTCAAAAAAGAGTAAAGTGAACTCAAGAACAACAAGCAGGCAAAAGGCTAATGTGCAGACCATAGAATTCTTTCTGCGACCGTAGAATGCAAAGGCAATCCAACAGCTCGATTCTACGAGAATTTTTATGAAAGCCTTTCATTTGCTTCTCTTCGAAGTTTGATTTTTCTAGAATGTATCCTAATTTTTAGCCTAATTCTTCTTCTGATGATCGATTCAACCTCTGATCAAAAAGATATACCTTGGTTATATTTCATCTCTTCAACAAGTTTAGTAATGAGCATAACGGCCCTTAAGAGCAATATGCGGACCGTACAATTATTGTGCGGCCGAAGAAGACATCAAAGAGTTCAAGTTCAGAGAAGTCTCAGTTCAAGCATCAAGGAAGTGCGGACTGCACAACTGTTGTGCGGCCGCAGAACTTAGCCAAGCGGCCACACTCAGAATTTTACTGTCCGCGGAAAGGGCCTGTGCAGGGGCACTCACTATTGTGCAGACAGCAGAACAAGCAACATACGGCCGCAATCCAGAATTATGCGGCCGCAGACCAAGCTCCTCCAAGACTGAAGAAGAAGAAGTGCGGACTGCACATGGAATAGTGCGGCCGCAGAACCTCCGAAAGGGCAATTTTTTCCGAATTTTCCAGCTGTGTATAAAAAGGCTTCTTTTACTAAATTTGGTCTAGTTTTGAATATTTTTTGTCTTTTAATCTTTCAATATGAGTTTAATTATCATTTCTTCTCTATTTTCTTCATTACCCATTAGGAGTAGCTAGATTCTTAGCTAGGGTTATGCAACGACTCGGCCAGTTGTTTCATGAGTTATATCCTTGTTTCCCCCATTTCTACTTCTTTATGTGTTCCTCAGTTGTATTTCATGGCATCGTGTTAGTTGGTTCGGGTCTGGAGTGGTTTTGGTGTGAAATGAGACACTTAGTCTCCCGTTTAGAAGATTAAGTTGAAAAATTCAACCGGATATTGATTTATGTGTAAACGATCTCGGATGTGATTTCTAATGATTCGGTTAGCTCTGTTAGGTGATTTTGGACTTGGGAGCGCATCCGAAATATGATTTTGAAGTCCGTGGTAGAATTAGGCTTGAATTGGCGAAATTGGAAATTTGGCGATTCTCGGTCGGAAGTGGAAATTTTGATATCGGGGTCGAAATGGAATTCCGGAAGTTGGAGTAGGTTCGTAGTGTCATTTGTGACGTGTGTGTAAAATTACAGGTCATTCGGACGAGGTTTGATAGGTTTCGGCATCATTTGCAAAATTCGGAAGTTTTGAAGTTCTTAGGCTTGAATCTGAGGGTGATTTGGTGTTTTGATGTTGTTTTGAGTATTCTGAATGTTCGAATAAGTTTGGATGTTGATATGTGACTTGTTGGTATCTTTGGTTAAGGTCTCGAGGGCCTCGGGATGAATTCGGATGGTTAACGGAAGTATTGGAAATGGAATTGTCCAGCTAAAGCTGCTGCTTCTGATGTTTCCGCACCTGCGGATTGGGGACCGCAGGTGCGATGTCGCAGATGCAGAATTAGAGGGCTAAGAGAAGAGCCGCAGATGCCGTGAGTTGGACGCATCTGCGGGCCTGCAGATGCGGTCTTGGAACTTTAAGTGGAAATCGCATATGCGGTTGTTTGGACCGCATAAGCAGTCACGCAGGTGCGGGAAAAGGGCCGCAGGTACGAGATGCCTGGGCAGAAAGTATATAATGCTCATTTCTCGAATTTTTGGGTGTTCTTCACCATTTTTCATTCGGACTTAAAGCTTTTTAGAAGGTTTTGAAGAGGGAATCAAGGGGATACTCATTGAGGTAAGTTACTTGAGCTAAATACTTGTGATTATGGTAAATTTCAGTTGTTTAAGCATGAAATTGGTAGAATTAGGGATGAAATTGAGGGGTTAGGGCTTGGAAATTGGAGAGTTTGATTTGAAGATTTGAGGGACCATTTGATGTCGGATTTTGATGATTTTGGTATGTATAGACTCGTGAGTGAAAGGAGTTTCTAGTTTTGTGATTTTTGTCGAATTCCGAGACGTAGGTCCTGGGACCGGATTTAGGTGAATTTTGGGAATTTGGTCTATATTGATATTTTTTTGTACGTAATTGGTTCATTGGCCTATATTGATTGCATTGTACTGCTTTTTGTCAAACTCGGGACGTTTGGAGGTCGATTCCAGAGGCAAGGGCATCGCGGAGTAGAGATTTGACCAGTTTGAGGTAAGTAATGATTGTAAATCTAGTCCTCAGGGTATAAAACCTCGGATATCACATTGTTTCACTATTTTGAGGTAATGCACATGCTAGGTGACGAGCGTGTGGGCGTGCACCATTGGGGATTGTGACTTGGTCCGTCCCGTAGCAACTATTAAGTTGCGTATTTGACTGAAACTATGTGATAGTTATGCGTTTTAGAAAGAACAACTATAAATTGGCTGAATGCCATATTTTATGCCTTGTGCCAAAGCTGTTTGGAACCTTAGGGGCCTTTTCTTGTTATCTTGTCACTGTTTTGATTTAAGATCTATACTCAGTCATGTTGTGTTTACAGATTTCATAACTCAGTCTTTACTACTCCGTTTTTATGCATAAAATGATATTTTGGGCTGAGCACCCTATTTTTTTTTTACTGATAGCCCGAGTGGCTTGAGAGGTTTATGACTGAGTGATGCCGAAGGCCTGTCTTTATGAGGATATTGAGAGTATAGCACGTGAGTTGTCTGTGTAGCACGTGAGTTGTCTGTGTAGATTCTAATATTGATACTATAGCACGTGAGTTGTCCGTGCAGCACGTGAGTTATCCGTACGGATTATAGCGCTTGGGTTGTAGGAGCCCCTCCGGAGTCTACATCCACTCAGTGAGCGCGGGTACCCTGAGTGAGTGATATGAGATATGCTCGAGGGGCTGGTTCTGAGCAATGTTGTGCCCGAGGGGCTGTTTATGATTTTCATCACTATTACTATCAATTGCATTGAGCCTCTGTTGAAAACTGCTGAAAAATATCTTCAATGATTTTTACCGGAAACTGGATTTAAAACTAGATGATTGGCTCACATACTGATTTGAAAGCATGTTGTATTTACTGAGATTTCATGATGTGGCTATTATGTGTTTCCTACTGCTCAGTCTTTATTTAGCTTTATTACTTACTGAGTTAGCGTACTCACATTACTCCCTAAAGCTTGTGTGTAGATCCAAGGGTTGCTGGACGAGCTAGCGAGTGTTGATTTAATCCGCCGTGGATCTGTAGAGTTTGCAAGGTAGCTGCATGGCGATCGCAGCCTTGCTTTTCTCCCTCCTATATTCCTTTAGAAATTAGTAGTTGTTTTCCAGACTGTATTAGTCTTAGCATTTTCGGACAGTGTTTAGTAGATGCTCATGACTAGTGACACCTCGATGTGGGCTTTTCATTCTGCACTTTGTTGGATTTGTCTTATGAAGTTTTTTTTAATTAAATAGCTTGAAGAATTCCTTATTTTTGAAACATTGGGTTGTTTTGGTAACAGAGTCAGCTTGCCTAGTTGCATGTTAAGCGCCATCACAACATGGTAGATTTTGGTCGTGACAAGTTGGTATCAGAGCCTAGGTTACATAGGTCTCACGGGTCATGAGCGGGTGTAGTAGAGATTTGCGAATCGATACGGAGACGTCTGTACTTATCTTCGAGAGGCTACAGAACCTTTAGGAAAACTTCACATCTTGAATTCTTATCATGCGAATCTTTTAGTTCCTGTAACTAAACTTCTGTTATTCTATTCTCTCACAGATGGTGAGGACACGTGCTACCGGTCAAGACGGACAGCCACCAGTACCACCAGTTGGGGCCGCGAGAGGCCGAGGTCACGCTCGAGGCCGTGGTAGGGGGCAGGGGTGTAGCCCGCGCAGCAGCTAGGGCAGCACCTGTAGATCCACCAGCCGCCCCAGTTCATGATCAGGTCCCAGTTGTGGATGCTCTAGCAGGACCAGCTCAGGCACCGGCTGTGCCTTTTGTTATTCCAGGTCTTCAGAAGACCTTAGCTTAGATCTTGACCGTGTGCACCAGTCTTGCTTAGGCGGTCACTGTTTCTACTATAGCAACTACTTCCAGGCCGGGGAGGGACTCAGACTCCCCCCACTCGTACACCCGATTAGGTCATTCAGGGATTATAGACACCTGAGGCACCACCAGCCCAGCCGGTTGCACCTGCTCAGGATTATGTGGTACCACTCATGCCTAATGAAGGAGCAGTATCGAATTGAAGGTTTGGTAGACTTCAGCCTCTGACTTTCAGTGGTACAGAGGGCCAGGATGCCCAGGGTTTCTTGCACAAGTGTCAGAGAATTCTTCATACAGCGGGTATTCTGGAGACCAGTGGGGTCTCGTTCACTACTTTTCTGTTCTCTGGAGCTGCCTTTGCTTGGTGGGAGGCTTATGAGAGGCGTAGGCCTATTGGTGCAGCGCCCCTTACCTTACAGCAGTTCTCCGTTCTCTTTCTAGAGAAGTATGTGCTGCAGTCTCACAAAGAGGAGCTGCGCAGACAGTTCGAGCATTTGCGTCAGAATGATTTGACTGTGACGCAGTATGAGATGAGGTTTTCTGAGTTAGCCCGTCGTGCGATCTAGTTAGTGCCCGCAGGTAGGGAGAGGATCAGGAGGTTTGTTGATGGCCTCTCATATCAGTTACGGATTCTCATAACTAGATAGAGGGTGTCTGGTGCTTCTTTTGAGGAGGTGGTTGACAGTGCTCGGGAGATAGAGTCAGTTCGATGCCAAGAGCGAGTTGAGAGGGAGGCCAAGAGGCCTCGGGGATCTGGTAGTTTTGGTGGTGTTCCTCCTGGAGGTCAGTTTCAACACGCCAGAGGCCGTCAATTCAGGCATGCTCAGTCAGCTCGCCCAAGCCACCGTGGTGGATGATCTGGCCACGGTTCTCACGGTTCACATCAGGGCCACTCATCTCTCAATGCCCTTCCAGGGCATAGCTCTCATCATGCCTCATCTGTTCAGGTTTCTATGGGTCGTTCCACGGGGTATCAGGAGTAGCAGTTCCGTCAGAGGAGAGGTTGTTTCGAGTGCGGGTATTTTGGTCATATCAAGAGAGACTATTCCAGGTTGTTGAGAGGGACTCCGCCTCAGCAAAGGAGTCAGCCATCGACTTCAGCACCAGTTACTTCACCACCTGCCCAGTCAGCTTAGGGTAGAGGACAGTCAGCTAGGGGTCGCCCCAGAGGGGGAGGTCGATCAGGTGGTGGTCAGGCCCGTTTCTATGCACTCCCAGCCAGACCGGATGGTATTGCTTCAGATGTAGTGATCACAGTTATTGTCTCTGTTTGCCGCAGGGATGCCTCTGTATTATTTGATCCTAGTTCCAATTTTTCATATGCGTCATCATATTTGGCTTATTTTCTAAATACGCCCCGCGAGTCTCTTGTTTCATCTGTTCGTGTATCTACTCCGATGGGTGATACTGTTAATGTGGACCACATATATCGGTCATGTGTGGTGACTATTGGGGGTTTGGAGACCCGAGTGGACCTTTTGTTGCTTAGTACGATTGATTTTGATGTGATATTGGGCATGGATTGGTTGTCTCTGTGTCGTGCTATTTTGGGCTGTCAAGCTAAGACAGTGACATTGGCTATGTCGGGGGTGCCATGGATTGAGTGGCGAGGTTCGACGGATTATGTTCCCAGTAGGGTGATTTCATTCTAAAGGCCCAGCAAGATGGTTGGGAAGGGTTGTCTTTATTATTTGGCTTTTGTTAAGGATGTTAGTGCAGAGACTCGATCTATTGATTCAGTTCTGGTAGTGAGGGACTTTCCGAATGTATTTCCTGCAGACCTGTCGGGCATGCTGCCGGACAGGGATATTGATTTCGGTATTGATTTGGTGCCGGGCACTCAGCCCATTTCTATTCCACCGTATCGTATGGCACTGGCGGACTTAAAGGAATTGAAGGAGCAGCTTTAGGAACTCCTTGATAAGGGGTTTATTCGACCTAGCGTGTCGCCTTGGGGTGCGCCTGTTCTATTTGTGAAGAAGAAGGATGGCACGATGAGGATGTGCATTGATTACATGTAATTGAACAAAGTCACAATCAAGAATAGGTATCATTTGCCTCGTATTGATGATTTATTTGACAAGCTTCAGGGAGTGAGGGTGTTCTCTAAGATGTCACAGTATCACCAGTTGAAGATCAGGGACTCGGACATTCTTAAGACAGCTTTCAGGACCCGATATGGTCATTATGAGTTCCTTGTGATATCTTTTGGGCTAACCAATGCCCCAGAAGCGTTCATGTATTTGATGAACAGCGTGTTTCGGCCTTATCTCGACTCGTTTGTTATTGTTTTCATTAATGATATTCTGGTGTACTCGCGTAGTTAGGAGAAGCACGCTGAGCATTTGAGAGTTGTATTGCAACGGTTGAGGGAGGAGAAGCTTTATGCAAAGCTCTCCAAATGTGAGTTTTGGCTCAGTTCAGTGGCGTTCTTAGGGGACCTGGTGTCTAGTAAGGGTATTCAGGTTGATCCGAAGAAGATAGAGGCAGTTCAGAGTTGGCCCAGACCGTCCTCAGCCATAGAGATTCGTAGATTTCTTGGTTTGGCGGGTTATTACCGTCGGTTCGTTTAGGGATTTTCATCTATTGAATCACCCTTGACCAAATTGACCCAAAGATTGCTTCTTTCAGGTGGTCGGATGAGTGTGAGGCGAGCTTTCAGAAGCTCAAGACTGCCTTGACCACGGCTCCAGTGTTAGTTTTGCCATCAGCTTCAGGTTCTTATATGGTATATTGTGATGCTTCTCGGGTTGGTATTGGGTGTGTGTTGATGCAGGAGGGTAGGGTGATTGCTTATGCTTCTCGTCAGTTGAAGCCTCATGGGAAGAACTACCCTGTCCATGATTTGGAGTTGGCTGCCATTGTTCACGCGTTGAAGATTTGGAGGCATTATCTCTATGGTGTGTCTTATGAGGTGTTTACTGATCATCGTAGCCTCCTGCACTTGTTCAAACAGAAGGATCTCAATTTGAGGCAGCAGAGATGGTTGGAGCTGCTAAAGGACTATGATATTACTATTTTATGCCATCTGGGAAAGACCAATGTGGTGGTCGATGCCTTGAGTAGGAAGGCGGTGAGTATGGGCAGCCTTGCGTTTATTCCTGTTGGGGAGAGACCTCTTGCAGTTGATGTTCAGGCCTTGGACAATCGGTTTGTGAGGTTTGATATTTCGGAGCCCAGTCAGATCTTAGCTTGTGTGGTTTCTCGGTCTTCTTTGTTTGATTGTGTTAGAGAGCGCCAGTATGATGATCCTCATTTATTTGTCCTTAAGGACAGAGTTCAGCACGGCGATGCCAGAGATGTGACTATTGGTGATGATGGGTACTGAAGATGCATGGCTAGATATGTGTGCCCAATGTAGATGGGCTTCGGGAGTTGATTCTGGAGGAGGCCCATAGCTCGCAGTATTCCATCCATCCGGGTGCCGCGAAGATGTACCAGGACTTGAGACAGCACTATTGGTGGAGGAGAATGAAGAAAGATATAGTGGGGTTTGTAGCTTGGTGTCTCAATTGTCAGCAGGTGAAATATGAGCATCAGAGATCGGGTGGCTTACTTCAGCAGATAGATATTCCAGAGTGGAAGTGGGAGCGGATCACCATAGATTTTGTAGTTGGACTCCCACAGACTTTGAGGAAGTTCGATGCTATTTGGGTGATTGTGGATCGGCTGACCAAGTCCGTGCACTTCATTCCTGTGTGTACTACCTATTGTTCAGCGCGGTTAGCTAAGATTTATATCTGAGAGATTGTTCACCTGCATGGTGTCTCGGTTTCCATCATTTATGATAGAGGTACTCAGTTTACATCGAAGTTTTTTAGGGCCTTGCAGTGAGGGTTAGGTACTCAAGTTGAGTTGAGCACAGCTTTTCACCCTCAGAAGGACGGACAGTCCGAGCGCACTATTCAGATATTGGAGGACATGTTGCGCGCTTGTGTCATTGACTTTGGGGGTTCGTTGGACCAGTTTCTACCACTCGCGGAGTTTTCTTACTACAACAGTTATTAGTTGAGTTTTTAGATGGCTCCATATGAGGCTTTATACGGGAGGCGGTGTAGATCTCCAGTAGGTTGGTTTGAGCTGGGCGAGGCTAGGCTTTTGGGTACGGACTTGGTAAAGGATGCTTTGGACAAGGTGAAAGTCATTCAGGAGTGGCTTCGTACAGCTCAGTCAAGACAAAAGAGTTATGTTGACAGGAAGGTTCGTGATGTGTCTTATATGGTTAGGGAGAAGGTTCTACTGAAGGTTTTACCCATGAAGGGTGTTATGAGATTTGGGAAGAAGGGCAAGTTGAGCCCTCGGTTCATTGGGCCATTTGAGGTGCTACGGAGGATTGGGGAGGTGGCTTAGGAGCTTGCTTTGCCACCTAACTTGTCGAGTGTGCATCTGATATTTCATGTTTCTATGCTTCGGAAGTATATTGGCGACCCGTCTCATGTTTTGGATTTCAGCACGGTTCAGTTAGATGGTGATTTGGCTTATGATGTAGAGCCAATGGCTATTTGGAGTAGCAGGTCCAAAAGTTGAGATCAAAGGATATAGGTTCAATGAAAGTGTAGTAGAGAGGTCGGCACGTGGAGGAGGCTACTTGGGAGACCAAGCGGGAGATGCTGAGCAGATATCCACACCATTTGAGGCTTCAGGTATGTTTCTAGACTCATTCGAGGACGAACGTTTGTTTAAGAGGGGGAGGATGTAATGACCCGGCCGGTCGTTTCATGAGTTATAGCCTCGTTTCCCCATTTTTGCTTCTTTATGTGTTCCTCAGCTGTATTTCATGGTATTGTGTTGGTTGGTTCGGGTCCAGAGTGGCTTTGCTGTGAAATGAGACACTCAGTCTCCCATTTAGAAGTTTAAATTGGAAAAGTCAACCGGATGTTGACTTATGTGTACGCTCTCGAATGTGATTTCTGATGATTCGGTTAGCTCTGTTAGGTGATTTTGGACTTGGGAGCGCGTCCGGAATGTGATTTTGAGATCCGTGGTAGAATTAGGCTTGAATTGGTGAAATTGGAAATTTGGCACTCGATCGGCAGTGGAAATTTTGATATCGGGGTCGGAATGGAATTCTGGAAGTTGGAGTAGGTCTGTAGTGTCATTTGTGACGTGTGTGCAAAATTTCAGGTCATGCGGACGAGGTTTGATAGATTTTGGCATTGTTTGCGGAATTCGAAAGTTTTGAAGTTCTTAGGCTTGAATCCGAGGGTGATTTGGTGTTTTGATGTTGTTTGGAGTATTTCAGAGGTTCGACTAAGTTTGGATGTTGATATGTGACTTGTTGGTATCTTTGGTTGAGGTCCCGAGGGCCTCTGGATAAATTTGGATGGTTAACACAAGTATTGGAAATGGAATTGGGCAGCTGAAGCTGCTGCTTTTGATGTTTCCGCACCTGCAGATTGGAGACCGCATGTGCGATGTCGCAGATGCGGTAGGGAAGACTCAGATGCGGAATTGGAGGGCTAAGATAAGAGCCGCAGATGCGGTGAGTTGGACGCATCTGCAGGACCGCAAGTGCGGTGCCTGGGGCACAGATGCGGTCTTGGAACTTTAAGTGTAAATCGCAGATGCGGTTGTTTGGACCGCAGAAGCGGTCATGAGGGTGCTGGAAAAGGGCCGCAGGTGCGAGATGCCTGGGCAGAAAGTATATAGTGCTCATTTCGCGAATTTTTTGGGTGTTCTTCACCATTTTTCATTCGGACTTGGAGCTTTTTGGAGGGTTTTGAAGAGGGAATCAAGGGGATACTCATTGAGGTAAGTTGCTTGAGAGATCAATACTTGTGATTATAGTAAATTTCAGTTGTTTAAGCATGAAACTGGTAGCAATTAGGGATGAAATTGAGGGGTTAGGGCTTGGAAATTGGAGAGTTTGATTTGAAGATTTGAGGGATCATTTGATGTCGGATTTTGATGATTTTGGTATGTATAGACTCGTGAGTGAAAGGAGTTTCTAGTTTTGTGATTTTTGTCGGATTCCGAGACGTGGGCCCGAGGGCCGGGTTTGGGTGAATTTCAGGATTTTGGTCTAAATTGATTATTTTTCGTGTGGAATTAGTTCATTGGCCTATATTGTTTGCATTGTATTGCTTTTGGTCAGACTCGGGACGTTCGGAGGCCGATTCCAGAGCCAAGGGCATCGCGGAGTAGTGATTTGACCGGTTTGAGGTAAGTAATGATTGTAAATCTAGTCCTGAGGGTATGAACCTCAGATTTTACATTATTTTACTATTTTGAGGTGACTCACATGCTAGGTGAAGAGCGTGTGGGCGTGCACCGTTGGGGATTGTGACTTGGTCCGTCCCGTAGCAACTACTAAGTTGCGTATTTGACTGAAAATATATGATACTTATTCGTTTTAGAAAGAACTACTATAAATTGGGTTGATGCGTATTTGGGCCTTGTGCCAAAGCTGTTTGAACCCTTAGGGGCCTTTTATTGTTATCCTCTCACTGTTTTGATTTAAGACCTGTACACAGTCATGCTGTGTTTACTGATTTCATAACTCAGCCTTTACTACTCCGTTTTGATGCATAAAATGAAATTTTGGGTTGAGCACCCTGTTTTTTTTTCTGATAGCCCGAGTGGCTTGAGAGGTTTATGACTGAGTGAGGCCGAGGGCTTGTCTTTGTGAAGATATTGAGAGTATAGCACATGAGTTGTCCGTTCAGCACGTGAGTTGTCCGTGCGGATTTTGATATTGTTACGATAGCACATTAGTTGTCCGTGCAGCACGTTAGTTGTCCGTGCGGATTATAGCGCTTGGGCTGTGGGAGCCCCTCCTGAGTCTGCACACCCCCAGTGAGCGCGGGTACCCTGAGTGAGTGATATGAAATATGCCCGAGGGGCTGCATCTGAGGGATGTTGTGCCGAGGGGATGTTTATGATTTTCATCACTTTTACTATCAATTGCATTGAGCCTCTGTTGAAAACTATTGAAAAATATCTTCAATTAGTTTTTCGTGAAATTGGATTTAAAACGAGATGATTTGACTCACATACTGATTTGAAAGCATGTTGTACTTACTGAGATTTCATGATGTGGCTATTATGTGTTTCCTACTGCTTAGTCTTTATTTACCTTTATTAATTATTGAGTTGGCGTGCTCACATTACTCCATGCACCTTGTGTGCAGATCCAGGGGTTGCTGGACGAGCTAGCAAGCGTTGATTTCATTCGCCGCGAATCTGTGGAGTTAGCAAGGTAGCTGCATGGCGATCGCAGCCTTGGTTTTCTCCCTCCTATCTTCCTTTAGATATTATTAGTTGTTCTCCAGACTGTATTAGTCTTAGCATTTTCGAACAATGTTTGGTAGATGCTCATGACTAGTGACACCCCAATGTCGGGCTTTTTATTCCGCACTTTCTTATTAGGATTTGTCTTATGAAGTTTATTTAATTAAATAGCTTGAAGAATTCCGTATTTTTGAAACATTGGGTTGTTTTGGTAAAAGAGTCGGCTTGCCTAGTTCCATGTTAGGTGCCATCACGGCGTGGTAGATTTGGGTCGTGACAGGTTATGACCCAACCCTAGTGTGTAAACCTTATGGGTGATTAATTTTATGCTTGTTTATGAATGGGAGTTTGTTATTTAGCTAGGTTTATGCTTTATTTGTGAATTAATGGTTGTAAATATTTATTTATGTCTTTTTGACTTAGTCTCTTCTTGAGATAGAGAGACCTAGTCTAGGTCAACCTAGCTAATATAGAATTGGGTCAATTGAGAAATTGATCAACCCAATTAAAGGGTTCAACCTAGAGATAGTAACAGCCCGACTTGATCTCTTATAAACCGTTTCGGTAGATACCCATTTGGTCTTGAGAAAGTCAAATTGGGCAAAATCATACTTTAACCGAGAGGTATTGAGTTGGCAATGCAATGTTGTGAGCTATAAGACACCCCGTTCAACAAAATAGTATAAAAGTATTTATCCCGTTAGGCGAACATCTAGGTCATGGTCATAGCCCTAGTCCTTTTACAACATTTGAAAAACAACCATAAACATCATTTCATAGTTTCAATTATTTAGTTGCAATATTAGTTTAATTTAGATATAAAACCAATCAAATTTGTGGAAGTGCAATTTAGGATAATTCAAGCTCATATACCGTAATATATACTCCTAAATCCCAATCTCATAGCTTCCTATAGAATTCGACCCCGACCCAAAGTTGGGTATTACTATTGCATCGACCGTTTCATTACCTCAAATAGAAGGTGTGACTTGGACGACATCAGCATCATAGCAGACCTTATATCAATTCTCATTTTATGATGTTAGATTCCCATATTTCCCACGCTCCAGATGTCCAACCCTAGATGAGAGGGAGGGGGTGAAGTGTCCCACGTTGACGCTTTAAGGGATGAGTGATATCCTTAATATGTCTTGGGAAATCCTCATCTCAAGAGCTAGATTTTGATTTGAGTTAGGCCCAAGGTTAGCTTAGTATATTTCTTCCTTGATTTGTGTGAATTCTTGTGACCTTCTTCTTCGATTCTATGAAGTTTCACTATTTTTCTCTCTATTTTTTCTTTGTTGCAAAGTTCAGGTTTTGCTCGATTGCTCGTCAATTGTGGAATACATAATTTATTACACTCATCCTCTGTTTCTATTACCTTTGGATACACTTGGCTTGGTGTTGATTCTGGTTCAATTCACAGGTTCTAAAAACTATGGACTGTGTCGTAAATCGATGTACCTTACTCTTAAGGCCAAACGAAAGTTAGAGTTTATCACAGAGACTTGTACAAAGGATTCATTCAAGGATTCTCTTCATGTCATGAGGAATGAAAGACGTGTAATGCAATTTATCATTCGTGGACTATAAAATCAGTTTTGAAGGACCTGCTTAGCAGCATAATCTATGTATTGAATACTCATGTAGTGTCAGAGTATCTCAAGGATAATTTTATTAAGGTGAATCGAGTGCAAAGCTTTCAATTACACAGGCAACTTTCAAAATTATCAAAAGGATTTGATTGTATAGTTGTATATTTCACCAAATTACAGGAACTTTGGGCAGAATATGATGTGTTGGTGTATTTTCAAAACTGTGGATGTATGAAATCGAATGAATATGTAGTACATCCACATCAACAAATATTGATGCAATTTCTAAATGGTCTGAATGATAGTTATGACCAAGCTAGAAGGCAATTTAGATGAAAACTACCAAACCTATATTCAATCAATCATATGCAATGATCATACATGATGAGAGCCAGCAATCTGCAGGGAATGCTTATATACCTGAGAACGTGGATCCTATTGCTATGCAGGCAGGAAGAGGTCAAGGTTTTCGAAGTAAAAAGTATTTCCTCCAATGTGAGCATTGTCGCATGAAAGGCCACACTAATGAGAACAACCATAAGCTCAATGGATATCCAGAAGATTCCAAAGGGAAGAAAGAATTTTTTTCCTAGATGTATGTACTCACTATAGCCAATAATGTTGAAAGAGATGTAGCCCTGCTTTTGCAAGGAGGATAACGTACAAAAGGAGACTATTTTTGTTACAGAAGCATAATACTAACAAATGTTAGGTCTGTTCCGTAAAGATGCACCAAATGAGACTCAAACTCAAACTCATTCTCATTTGGTAGGTAATTTTCTCTCTTTCTTCAAATATGCATAGTTCAAGTGTGCAGAATGATAGTTCAATCATAAACTCAAGGGCTACCCATTATATATCCTCTACATTAGGCTTATTGAGTGATGTCAATTGTGCGGCTAATCTTAAGAGAGATAAGGTGACATTGCCTAATGGGAATAGTACTACTATTACTCATGTTGGTAGTTCATACCTATCATATGATATCAAACTACAAAATGTGCTTCATGTTACCCACTTTAAGTTCAACTTAGTATTAAAATTGACCAAAGATTTGTCTTGTGCTGTCATTTCTTTTCCTGAACTTTGTGTATTTTAGGACCTTTACAATGATAGGTTGAAGGATATTTG
Organism: Nicotiana attenuata; assembly: GCF_001879085.1. Taxonomy (NCBI): domain Eukaryota; kingdom Viridiplantae; phylum Streptophyta; class Magnoliopsida; order Solanales; family Solanaceae; genus Nicotiana; species Nicotiana attenuata. The sequence goes on from NW_017671385.1 coordinate 216,403, forward strand.
TAAGAAAAATGATGGACTATATGTGCTCAAAGAAAAGGAAACTAGGTAATTAGCAGCTCATGTTGGTGCACCTGGAAGAACCAAAGATCTAGGACATCTATGGCGCAAGAGATTGAGACATGTCTCTATACCTGTAATGCGACATATTCCTTTTTTGTAGAGTAAAGTAGATAGCGTAATACAAAATAAATGCTTTATTTTTCCTTTAGCAAAGTAGTCTATATTGAATTTTCCTAATAGTAAATAGAAAAGAATGGAGCCATTTCAGCTAGTACATATGGATGTACCGAGGCCATATAAAATATCTACTCATGATAAGAAATACTACTTCCTTACAGTTGTAGATAATTTCTCTAGAGCAACTTGAATTATTTTTTTTATAAAATTTAATAGTGAAACTATTATTTTCTTGAAGCAATTCTTCTATTTGATTAAGACCCGATTTGATATTTCTGTTAAGGCGATTAAAGATGATATGGAACAGTATTTATTAACAAACAGGGAAATGAGTTTTTTCAGGCTCATGGTGTCATTCGTCAAAGTAGTTATGCATATACTCTATATTAAAATGGGTTTTCTTGAAGCAATGTTTCTATAAGATTAAGACCCGGTTTGATATTTCTGTTAAGGCAATTAAAGTTGATATGGAACAGAATTTTTTAACAATCAGGGAAATGAGTTTTTACAGGCTCATGGTGTCATTCGACAAAGTAGTGATGCCTATACTCTACATTAAAATGGGGTTTGGAGAGAAAGTATAGGCATATACTATATACTGTTAGAGCTTTAAAGTTTCAGGCAAATGTACCAAGCCAGTTTTTGGTGTGAATCTATTCAAACAGCCGTCTATATAATATGTAGGCTACATTCTAAGGTCTTAGATGGTAAAAGTCTTTTTGCTTTGTTGTATGAAAGATAATCATCCCTAACACATTTAAGAGTTTTTAGGTGTTTGCTATAAATATTGTAAATAGGGGCAAATTTGTCGCCAGAGTCAGGAAATAATTTCTCACGTGATATCTACCACTCAAAAAGAGATATATACTACATAATTTATCTACTAAATTTTTCTTTGTTTGTAGAGATGTGTCATTTAGGGAATCTGAATTCCCACTCAACAGGAAGTTTCCTTTTTTTTTCTTCAGTTGTAGATCATATAGCTGATCACTTGCAGATTCAGCAAGCGATCCCTGAAGGTGCAGCGGGAGCTAATCCATCTAGAGCAATGACAGATGTTGTAATTGAAGTAGTGAGAGGTAATACAGATGGATCTACAGAACACTTAGCCACTTTGGTATCTGCTGAACAAAATGTCTGGTCCATAGAATTGCCTGATGATATTCAAGATGTGGTTGTCCTAGTTTATATATCAGACACGGGACTTCAGGATGCTAATGACCCCAGATCTACGACACCAACAAGGAAGTTCACTAGATCAAAGCATCAATCTATATGGTTGAAGTATTATGTAGTAAACAATCAACAATCTTTCCAATGTGCTTATCATATTTCTAATTTTTGTCTTATGTTTATACTCAGAAATATAGAAAATATGTCTTAGCTTTCGGAGTAATTGTCTAACCTTAGACTTTCAAAGAGGCAGTAAAAACTAAGAGATGGATAGTTGCTATAAAGTAGGAGGTCCACGCATTAGAAGAGAATAAGACTTGAGAAGCAGTAGATTTACCTCCTGAAAAATCTACCATAGGCTCTAAATGAGTCAATAAAATTAAGTATACAGCCAATAGGCTGATAGAAAGATTCAAAGCCAAACTATTAGCCAAGGTATACAATCAATAAGAAGAGTTAGACTATCATGAGACCTTTTTACCAGTTGGAAAGATAATGATTGTTAGATCAATTAGTTTTAGCAGTTTCTAAGAATTGGGGTTTGCATCAAATGAATATATATAATTCTTTCCTTCGAAGAGATCTCTTTGAAGAATTCTAGATAGACCTACATCAGGGTTTTCAAAAGCAGGGGGTAGAAGATTTGCAAACTGCGAAAGTCTTTGTATGGACTTAAACAAGCATCTAGACATTGGAACTTGAAATACACATAGACTTTGCTGAGTGTTGGATTTACCCAGAGTGCCTTTGATTACTATTTACTTACTAATCAGTCTAAAATGAATATCGTGGTCATATTTCTCTATGTAGATGATATTACTGGGAGTAGCTAAGAGCTTATTGATGAAGCAAAACAAAATTGGCTTAACAATTTCAAGGTGAAAGATTTGGGAAGGGGGGGATAAGATACTTTCTAGGGATTGAAGTATTGAGATCTAAACATGGAATCTTGATTAATCAGAAAAAATATACTTTAGAGCTTATATCAAAATTGAGTTTATGTGGTGCAAAGCCTCCAAGTACGCCTATTGAGCTCAACCAGAAACTCACTTTAGTTGAGTTTAATAAAGCTGTTAACTTCAAGAAGCAAATCCTTTGGTAGATATTACAAGATAAAAAGAGTTGATAGGGACGCTTTTGTATTTCAATTAACATTCCTGGTATTAACTATGTTTTTTAGAGTATCTGTCAATTCTTCCAAGCACCAAAGAAGTCTCATATGTAGGCAGTTATTAGAGTTACCAGGTTTCTGAAGTATTCCGTATGTATGTAGCTATTAGATTGCCAGGTTTTTGAAGTATTCACTTGGAATGAGGTATAGATGAAGGGAGAACCTATAGACACTCTGATTAAATTCTTCGATCAGACTGGCCAGCTTGTTCAGTGACAAGAAGATCCGTTAGTGAACTTGGGGGCTCCTTGATTTTCTAAAAATATAATAAATAATACACAATCTTAAGAAGCCGTGATGAGGCAAAATCTAGGAGTATGGCCTCTGTTGTAGCTGAAATAGTTTGGTTGCTGGGTGTCATGACCCAAAATTCTAACCAAGGGGCGTGATGGTACCAACTAATTTTTTTTGCTACGCAAGCCAATATTAGATAAACAGTTAATTAATTTACTAATTTTAAAGAGAAACTTTAAGAAATTAAGACTGAAACACTTTGTAATATAGTAATCTGAATCCAACGCTGTCTAGTCTAATCCTAGAAACTGGTGTCACAAGTACATGAGCTGCTACAATACTACAAGCATAGTCTGAAATAAAATACAAATGTCTGATGCAAATGAACAGTAATATAGATAACAAGGGGACTTATGTTGTGCATCTCTACCCTAAGTCTCCTAAAAAGAAAAAGTCCGAGCAATCTCACCTAGCTCCACTGGGACCAATACCGGAATATGCACAAGAAGTACAGAAATATAGTATGACAATGGATCTCAGGTACTCTGTAACTGTCGAGCCTAAACTCAATGAAGTAGTGACGAGGCTATGACAAGACACTCATTATAAACATATGCGAGTATAAGTAGAAAACAACAACGAAATAGAGAAACAACAAATTAACATGAAAATTGAAATGAGAAATACATAACAGAGGGCCCGGGAATATTATCACTACTCAGTTTAACGACACAACATGGTAATAGAAACCAGCAGCCAAGAATAACCATAATAACTCTGTTGCGGTGCGAAATCCTTTCCACATATATAATACCAACACCGTTGCGGTGTGCAACCAATCCATATATCTATATCTTACCGTTGCAGCGTGAAATCCGATCTACATATAATAACAATTCCGTTGCAGCGTGCAACCCGATCCCCATATCTATATCATACTGTCGTGGCGTGCAACCTGATCAATATATAATAATAATACCGTTGTGGCGTGCAACCAATTCATATATTATAGTAATACCGCTACGATGTGCAACCCAATTCACATATACTTATATTATCGTTGCAGCGTGCACCTCGATCCATAATTCCTGTAAATCAACCAAGCAAGGCAATTAGTATATGTCTATCCTAACCGCAAATCCGTTCCCCGATGCCCAGGTTCAAGAACTTGCTTTACTCAATCCTATATGCAATCTAGAATTCCCACTAGCAAAAATTGAAAAAAAAAAAAGAATAATCTGAAGGAAAAAAAAAATAGAGATGAATACATTGTTGTCTTGTTCCTGCTAGTGGGTATGAATTAATGTAGTGCTTAAAGAAGAAGGGAGCATTTTTGGGGTGATATTGTTTGTGAAAGTGAAGTGGATTGAAGAATTTATGCTTAAAAGTTGATTATGTGGTGTGTTAAAGTGCTTAGGAGGGTTAGTCACTATTCCTAAATATATCCTACCCGTCCCTTAGCCCACATTACAACCATGAAAAAGACCTAATTGATTTTAGATAGAGCGAGCCTACATTTATTTTTTAGTAGAGATTTACATTATGGGCAAGCCTATGGTACCAATTACATGCATGTGACTTCTTTTGTGAGGGTGAGCGATATTTTCTTTGATATATATGAGTCCTTAAAATATATTTGATAATGAGATTCGAATGTGTGGATTCAACTTACTTTCTTGCCTTGGTTGTGAGGGCACATGGTTTTACGAAGGATAGGTAACATTATTAGACTTCTCTAGGATGTTGGGTATTTTTTTTTAAACCAACTTGTCAAATTAAACCTCAAACAACAACGTTCATGTTTTACCCATGACCCTAGAACAATGGGTTTTAGCCACTCATACTATTGTTCATCACAAGTATATTCAAATCATCATAATTAGCAAAAACAAAGAGAAGAAAAGAAAAACTTGATGATCCAATTTCCTCCTTGCCTCTTGCCTCTCTATGTCTTGCTTTAGCCTATGAAAACCTTGATAAAACTCCCTTGGGCGAGCTTGACCTTATATAGGTTAAGTAAATATTTCTCCAGATTTCCACTTTTGCCCCCAATGAATCTTCGCCGGATTTTGGACTAGCGTGGCCGCGCATCTGGCCGCGCTAGTTTGCTGAGTTTCTGTCTTTGGACGCGCTAGTTTTAGCGCGGCCGCGTATATGGGCGCGCTAGCCCAGTTGTGCAGTGGCCTTGATTTTTGCCTTGTCTTCAACCATACTCAGCTCCGAGGGGTCTTTGTTGCTCCAAAATGGTTCCAAATCACATTTTCTTGCATAATATATGCTCCTTAACCTGAAATATATACAATTCACAATTAGAGCCCATATTTCATCAATTAATCATAATATGACCTTGGAATATAATCAACCGGACGCATAAATAATAGCTAAATCATCTAGATTTCGCCTATTATCAATACTACAACCAACTATGGCGTATCTCACAAAGTAACATGAAAAGGGAACTAAAACGCATAAAATCTATAAGATGATCCAATATAATAATCTAAGGTGAAACAGAAAGCAAGTAAAGGCATGAGACAAGTAATAACATCTATCTAATAATATTTAGAGCATAGAACATGTAAAGGCGGACAACAAGTAAAGACATGGGTACATGGGAACATGTACCAAATAGAAGCATGTAACGAGTAAAGACATATATTTGACAAGTAAAGACATGTGGAAATTAAAGCATGAAACGAGTAATAACTTGGAATAAAAGAAGGAATAATATAATTGTAAATATGCAATTAATGGTCCTCCCTGCATGCTTAAACTCATGACAACGCATATACACTCGTCATCATGCATATACGTCGTTCACACACAAAATTTAATTAGCAAATAGACCAATCAAGTCCTAATTCCCTCAAGTCAAGGTTAACTACGATACTTACGTCTTTGTGGAACAAAATCAACAATCAACCACGACTTTTTCTTTAGAACAAGCCTCCAAACCAATCGAATCTAGCCAAATATTATTTTAATAATTCATAACAAGCTTTAGAAACTACCCACGAGTGAAAAAGGTTCGATTGTTTAACATAATTGAAAAGGTCAATAAGAAGTCAACCCGAGCACACGTGGTCGAAACCTGAGATTAAGACCAAATCCTGATTACTCATTCACCCCTGAGCCTAAATATATGATTTGTTCGAAATTCAACCTCAATTCGAGGTCTAAATTTTAATTTTAGAGAATTTCTAAATTCTACCCAAAACTCCAAATTTATACCTTTGAATTCATAGATTTGATGATAAAATTCATGAAAAATTAATTGAGCTAGATTGAAAACAAGTTAAAATTGCTTATCAATAAATTTGGGAAGAAATTCCTCTTCAACAATTGCCTCTATGGAGTTTAGGGTTGAAAAATGGTGTAAAATCAGCTAAGTCCCGAAATCCCCACATTTTACCCGGCTGTAGATGTCGTAATTTGCGAACTCTTGTTCGCAATTGCGATACCACTGATCGCAAAAGCGATCAGTGCCACAGTCATGCATTTATCGCAAATGCAACATTACCTTTGCATTTGCGAAGATCCCCTACTTCGCAAATGCGAGCCAAGCTTCGCAAATGCAAAGCTGCTCTACAATGCCCAGTGTCTCAAATGTGACACTATTCGCAAATGCGATGATCCCCCTTATCGAAAAAGCGACTCGGACTTCGCAAATACGAAGTGCCCATTCCAGCCCCTCTTCGCAAATGCGAACCATCACTCGCAAAAGCTATGCTCGCATTTGCGAGCAATACCTAGAAAATGCGAGATCTGCAGGTAGTCCACATATCTGAAACTCATCCGAGCCCCTCGGGCTCCAATCCAATCATTCACACAAGTATAATAACATCATACAAACTCGCTCGCTATCTCAAATCATTAAAATAATATTAAATATCAAGAATGATCATCAAAACTCAAGATTTTAACTTTGAAACTCCTTTTCCAACTTTTCAGATAATGCGTCGAAATGCCCTCTGGTCACTCGGGACCCCAACCAAACATGCGTACAAGTCCAAAAAATTATACGAACCTATCTGAATCATCAAAATACCGACCTGATGTCGTTTATCAAAAAGATTGGCCGTGGTCAACTCAAGTTGTTTTAAAGCCAAAAATTATTTTTTTTAAAATGTTTTTACATATAAGCTTTCCGAACAACGATACGGACCATGCTCGCAACTCATAAATCATCAAATAAAGCTATGGAAGGTCTCTTAACATTGAAAAGGGAGCTAGCACTCAAAACGGCTTATCGTATCATCACATTCTCCACCTCTAAAAGAAACGTTCGTCCTCTAACGAACATAGAAATGTACTTGGATTGGTAAAAGGTGCAGGAATCTATTCCTCATATCGGCTCGGACTCCTACGTAGCCTCCTCAATCGGCTGACCTCTCCAATGCACTTCCACATAAAGAAAACTCTTAGATCTCAACTTTCGAACCTGCCGGTCTAGAATAGCCATTGACTCTTCCTCATATGTCAAATTCTCATCAAGCTGCACCATGTTGAAGTCTAAAACATGTGACTTATCCTCAGGGTACTTCCAAAGCATGGAAAAGTGAAGTACCGGATGTACCCCTACTAGGTTAGGAGGTAATGCAAGCCTATTAGCAACCTCCCCAACTCTGTCAAAAATCTTAGATGGGCCAATAAACCTCGGGTTCATGCCCTTCTTCCCAAACCGCATAACACCCTTCATAGGCGACATTCAGAGAAGAACCTTCTCACCTTCAATGTAAGCCGCATCTCGAACTTTTGGTCCGCATAACTGTTTTGCATGGACTAGGCTGTACGAAGTCGTTCCTAAATCACCTTAACCTTTTTCAAAGAATCACAGACCAAATCTGTGCCCAACAATCTAGCCTCACTGAGCTCAAACCATCCAACCGAAGAACGACATCGCCTCCCACATAAGGCCTTGTATGGAGCCATCTGGATGCTCGACCGATAGTTATTGTAGGCTAACTTTGCTGGAGGTAAAAAACTGGTCCCACCGACCTCCGAAATCCATAGAACATGCTCGCAACATGTCCTCCAAGATCTGAATAGTACTCTCAGATTGTCTGCCCATCTGTGGATAAAATGTGGTACTAAGCTCGACCCGCGTGCCCAACTCAAAACTGCGAGATAACAATTCTGGTTTAGTGTTTTTTGTTTAAGATGAAGTTAAATTACAACTAATATCAGTAAAATTGGGCTCATTGTTTTAGTATGTATTCCTGTTGAATTTTTCTATTTTTATCCATTTGTGTAAGTGCTCCTCATAAAAAGAAATAAGGTACTCTATTCCATTACATACATGGATCGGGTTAAAAAAACCAGACCAGATCGGCTAATGCTCCCGGGTTGATGCAACGTATTCCACCAGTTGACTGAAAGACTTGAATATTTGTATATCGATCGGTCCAGCACGGATTGAAATATGAGCCGGTTTGACAGAAAACTTTTGAAAACGCAATCTGGATCGGCTTTTGCGTACCTCGAACAGTTCCACGAGATATTTGTTACCTCCCACCTATAATATACGTACCGAATAAATTTGAAGTCATTATTTCAGTATGTATCCCTGCAGAATTTCTCATTCTCAATTTCCAGGTGGGAGGTACTTTAGGGGATTCCACAAATCATCTGTTAAATATTTTCTCCTACCCCCACCCACTAGACAATTGGAGATAAAAGATTCTAAAGAATAGAAAGAAAGTGAGTAGCAGCTACAACGACCCATCTTTTCTCTCATTTCCTACTTAACTTATCCAAAAACCATCATATTGATTACTATTAACTAAGTTAACTAAATAAGTCTTGATTTAAAGATATTATTCGAGAAAGCCCACAACTTTCACCTTTTTATTCCTTTGACCTCACTGTATTAATCTTTGTTTATGGGCCATTACACTTTTTCTTCCACGCAGGTCACTTGCTCGATTACAAGATATCCAAAATGAGAACTAAAAAATGGAAGCTCAATTATCGCTTATGTTGACGTCATGATGATGCTAAACTGTGCTAATAAAGTTAAGCCAGATTAACTTGCATACATGAACGTAAAGACCTTTACTTTATCAAGTCACTCGAAACGAAATTATATATAGCTTTATATCAAGTACGAATCCGTCAGAGCTTGACTAAAAAATATGTAAATGCTTTGTTATGGTTGGTAAAATTACATAAAGTATAAAAATGTTTTACATTGTGATCCGTACGTAACTTAAACACGTAATTTGATGTGATCAAAGGCTTTGGAGGACCTGTCGCACAGGGTTTGCCTAGAGTGCGCACAAAGTGCTCACCACAGAGTACTTACCCGAAGGATAGAGGCTGTGGCAGAGGTTGTAGCGGCTGCGAGTTTCCCCTCTTACAAAAAAAAAAAAGGCTTCGGAGGATTCATTTCTTTGGTTTGAAGAATTATCCTTATTAAAGATAATTGTCAAATAGATGTAATTCTATGAAGCAGCCAAGTTAATTAAACCTTATTAATTAAAGCTTGAGTAGTTTATTCCTATCTTTTGTTTAACTTCGAAAACGTTGTGAATATTCAGTAAATTTATGTGTTGTCATTAATTTATTCGTTACTTGTAAGTAATTCGTGCTCGTGAACTTGATATTTAGAAATCATAAAAATTGTTCTTTATTTTTCTCTCCATGTTTTGCATCTACAGTCAGACAATCAGAGAATTTTGGCCCTTCAATTATTGAAAAATTCTGTTTTGGTACTTGTAATGTTTGGTTAAGCAGATTTAACCTCTAATTAGCTTCGCATATGTAATATCTAGACTATTTATAGAACTATATCACCCTAAAATGAAATAACAAAACAAATTTAACATAATACGTTAATAACTTAATGACTTAGCACTTAATAATGTGTTAAATTTATGAAGATTCACAGTCAAATGGAACAAAAGTGTACATAGATTAATTGGATGTTAAATGTGCTGAATCGGAATTCACAAGGATCATAATCAAAATTTATCGAGATTTGATGGACTAAATATGTAAATTTCTATTAAAAAAAAAATATTTTCCGCAACATAGATTAGAGAATGACCATACTATGTATATCTCGAGCATATTCATTACAATTTGATCAAACTCTATAATTATAAATAAACAAGTTTTAAACATGTATATACTTAGGTTAGTTCGGAACATATTATCAGAAAAGAATAGTAAGTAAAATAGTATATTACATATAGTGATTTCAAACCTTATATCTGATCCACTAATTTTCGTCCAATTTAATAAGTTTTCACAACTACAAACATAAGAAGTTAAAGGAATCAAAGCCAGAAACCCCCAAAATTCCTCTTCATGTATGAAAAAGGATTGATGCTTAAAACTGAAAATGAAATAAGGGTGGCAGCCAACTACTTGGTATGCTACAATTTATAGCGTGATAAGAGGAGAGTGGGGACCTGTTTTGAAGTTTTGGACATGACAGTTTGGTGCAAAGTAATATTCGGACTAAATAGAGGGGTCGATTTTACGGGGTCCAAACTAGAACCCGCACTAGTTCATCACTTCCTTCCTCTTTCATTTTTATTTAATAATTGCGGTGTTCGGATCAGCTTGCGTCCGTATCAATTAATTTCATGGGGTCTAGCTATCAAGGGCGTAGGTACCTTGTTCTATACGGTGTCACGTAATACCGCTTCGTCAAACTTTTTTCGTAATATGCATGTATAAATAAATAATAACTAAAATAAAAATATTAGGCATAAATATAAAAATAAAAAAAATGACATCACTTGCCGTTACAATGATTTTTTTTTTTTTCAAATATTGAAATTGCTTACAAAAATTTCTGCATACGTCATCGTTTGTTATCTCCTACTAGCACATATAGGGTAATTCTACCCATCAAAATTTTAACAGATAAAAAATAAGTTATCCAGTGTTTTTGCCTCAACTAAGAAAATTCATTTCTCTTTCATGTGAATACCTTTATCTGTCATGTCATTTGTCACCGATAATGATCCTCAAGATTTATTATTCCCTTCTGAGATTAGACTTTTAGATTATCTCTTTATGTCTAATTTGTGGAAAACTTTGACTTACATATCCTCCGCTTTTAGAAATTACGAAAGTAAAATTCTATAATTATTACTGTTTTACAAATGTAATTCAGATTTTTGCCTTTTAATTATTCAATTTTTAACTTGGTGTTGTCGAAACTGTCATAACATTATATATTAATTATATCGGATTCTAAAGATCTCATATCTAGGTCATGTATAACGTCTCAATAATTAGATAGGGTTGTAATTGATAGATGTCACATACAAGATAGAATGTTTGATATTGCAGAAGCCCCAGCTCTTGAATTCAAACTACCCTTTAGAAGTCTTTGAATTCCAAATGTATAATATTTGAAGTATAATCAATTGAACATGCAATCCAACATAAATTCCTTGAGAAAAATAGCATGCTTGCAAACGAGGCCATTGATTTTTAATTATTAGGAAAGAAAAAGAAAGAAAAGGATACCTTTCAAGGATAAGGCATCAATTTGAATATGTTTGGTCAATCATATAATTCCATGAAATAGGGACGTGAAAGATTATAGAATTATATTTACGGTGAATGTCTATATTTCGAGAGATTCTAGGGTTCATTGCTTGGTGGCTAAGTCACCCTCTCCCTATAAATAGAGGGTTCTATTCCATTATAATTCATCCAAAAAAATCAATAAGAATTCTCTCTCCCTACTTTTCTCTGCAATATTCTTCTTCTTCTTTTATTGTTCATAACACGTTATCAGCACGAGACTCTAACCAATTGAGTAGAAACTTTGGGATTGAGCATAATGATTGTCAATTGTTCCATGAACTTCCTTCATGATTAAATTCTGGATTTAAGGTAAGTGTTTTACCATATTTTCTCTTTTATTTTATAATTTGATTTTAAATACAAGTAAAGACAATAAAATTTGATTATAACTCTAATGGAGTTAGTAAGAAATTATAACCACTCGAAGTGGTAAAATTTCTATGTCTTGCCATGATCAAATTTATGTATGATTATGGGCACAAGAAGTGCATACCCGTCCCATTGAATTTGCTTCATTCTCATTCCCTTAAGAGAATGTGATAGCAGTATGTGATAAGTCTGAAAGAAGATAAAATTATTACCGTGAAGGTATCAATAGATGTGGACGTGGTATTAGACGAAATTATAATCGTCATCATTGTGATAATGAGAATAATAAGGATTCTCAAAATAATCCTTCACTCTGTGAAAGTAATATTTGTCATCGATTTGACATGATATTTTATAAAGCACATATAGATGGTTATGGTCCATTCATGATGTGAATGTGAAAACATCTGATTTATGAATACATATTCATTCTTGGAAGAATATGAATGTGCTAGTGGTAGTGAATATACCACGCTCGCCTCTAAAAGGAGGTTTGAGATGATATAAGAAAAAAATATCATTATTATGGCATGAATGGTCGTTGGTCACGTACCTATTGTACGCCAAAATATTTTGGTAATGTGATTATTAAAGAATAACAGTAATGCAAGAAACAGATCTTGCATATAATTTTGACCATGACTATAATGGTATAACTTTCTCTTTAAAAGAGATATTCACCATATAATGTTGATGAATATGTGATAGTACAAAATTAATTGAGAGCTCTGGAAGAGCCAATTATTATTATTTTGGAGAAAATTGATTATCAATAAGACGTTGTGTTGTAGTAAGTCTCAAAGAAACTTATTGAGTTTCTAAAGTATTTGCGAAAGCGGTTGGTCATACTGAGACTATAAAGAATTAATATCTTCTATTACTACAACTTGTAGCGGGGTAATATGTATGTGAAAAGCTACCCGCTTCATTCTCCAGTTTGTACTGCATAAATAAAAGAATACCACAATAAAGTGGATGTTTATTGATATAAAAACCCATATCATAATAAACTTGAGTTTATTGATAATTGCACACGTCATGGTGTAAATCTGAACTTTATCAATATTGATAATTTATTCAGTTGGCATAATTGATTTAGCCATGTTAATTTAAGTATGATATGCAAAAATAAAAGAGAAATCACATGGGTAAATATTAAAGAACTAGAAAGTTCTTTACGAATTCTCTTATAATGCTTGTTCTCATTAATTAATTGACCAACTAAAATTGGGATTGAGTCCCATGAATGCTGGAAATATCAAAGGTGAATATGGGCCCATTCACCCGCCATGTATACCACATAAGATGCATCTATGAGATGGTTACATGTGCAATTATTATTAACCGCAACCTGGCCGGTGTGTGCGAGGCAACTTGCTCAATAAATTAATCTCGAGCATAATTTCCAGATTTTCTATTCAAGAAGTTAATATTGATAAGTTGGTTTATATCACAGTTAGTTTAGCAAAATAATTTTTTAAGTGCCTCCACTTAATAGCTAAACTATTGCTTATGAGAACAAAGTTATATATATCAATTTGATATACGTTATATACGAAAGTATATTACATTCTCCCCTCACAAGTGGTTTCGGGGTCAGGAACCAAATAATTCCATCTCATTATTATTGATGTGCGGTGTATATTTTGATTAACACCATAACGCACAAAGATGGGTTTCCAAAGTTGATGAAGCATGTTAGTTTTTCTAATATGAGGGGGAGAGATAATAACATCTGAGAAAAAGTTACGCGGAATGAATTATTATTTGTACATCTAGATCCTCGAATAAAATAACATGAACTTGAAGTTCATAAAAGGATAATTCATCTGCAATATATTGCAAAGCATGCCAGACGCATTTGCTGACTCAAAGAAAGTAACTATATTCTCACTGCAAATGCTCCTATTAGAATAAGTCCTAAAGGACAAAGTCTATGGTACGCTTAAAGCGTATAGACAAATCGGTTTCAAATAAACTTCTTGATAAAGAAGATGAGCAAATGATCAAAATGATCATAATAAAGGAGGCAAGTGATCTAGAAGATCACATGACATAACACTTCATAAAATCTCAAGAGAGATTCAGGTACCTAAAAATATGAATGAAGAGATCTCTATGTTATGTCTTTATGAAAAAATATTGAAACTGATATAAAATGTTTGTCGACGACATATATGAGAGCGCTAAATATATATATATGAGGATCTTAAGTCTGAAGAAACAATTCGAATAGAATTGGTTTCATATGAAAGACATGTAGTTTTGAACATGTAGTTCAAACACTTGAAAGTATAAAGTCAATGGTATGTGCAATCAGTTTTCGATATCTTATATGTCTAGCATGACATGAAAACTTGATATGCATCTAAAGTCTAATATATGGCTTATATGACTTAAAAATCCTTGAAGGATTTAAATTGCTTAAAGCATATAGAATTCATGGTCATAAAGTATTATATCCTAAATGCAATTTGTGCACATATGTATCTTGCTATAACTATAAGCATGATAATATGATAGCAAGAGTTTTCACCCCTATGTGAAGATATTGAAATGATGATTCCAACAAGATCATATGAAGACAATACATCTATTAGGGATGATTTCAAGGTGAAACAAATTCGTTCAAGTTAATATGACTGATTTGTTTATCAAATCTCTACCAAAGATCTTTTGAAGATGGTGCACAAGATTGGAATGCAAATGCTTAAAGATGTGAATTGATGCTATCATCAGGGGGAGTTAATACGTGTTGTACTCTTTTTCCCTTACAAGGTTTTGTCCCACTGGGTTTTTCTTGCAAGGTTTTTAACGAGGCAACCAAAAGGCGTATTGTTAGATATGTGTACTCTTTTTCCTTTTCTAGAATTTTTTTCCCATTGGGTTTTATTTTAGTTAAGGTTTTAACGAGACACATTATCTGTTGAATAGACATTCAAGGGGGAGTGTTATAAATAGAATTGTATTTATGGTGAATGTCTATATTTCGATAGATTCTAGGGTTCATTGCTTGGTGGCTAAGTCACCCTCTCCCTATAAATAGAGGGTTCTATTCCATTATAATTCATCCCAAAAATCAATAAGAACTCTCCCTCCCTACTTTTCTCTGCAATATTCTTCTTCTTCTTTTATTGTTCATAACACCAGCAAATAATTGAGGAAATTAAATCAACGCTATTATACTACTTTGTAATGTATACCATGGTGCAAAAGTTTCAATAGAAACCAATAAATACTATAATGGAATAGTAAGTACTCATGTTTCCTTAATGAGATATCTCATGTTCGAACCCCGAGTATGAATTCGACTTTGTTCGGGTGTTCTTTACCCCACCTCCACCTCATTATGAGATTTTCTGGTGCAAATTCGAATTTAATCGATCCCCAATATGAATATTGGACAACGAGCGAGAATCCCATAAAAAGATTAAACAGAACAGTCGACCTATTGGCCAAGAGATCACTATGTTAATCATACTAGTTCAAATTTTAGTTACCTCCTGCAACTATGGCTTGGCCCTAATTAAACTTTTTCTTTTTTTGGTAAACTAGCTATGTGAAAGATTACCACTCTAATCTTCTTCTCTGTTAAAGCAGAAAAGCAAGTTTTTAGGTCCAAAGTTGGCTCTAATTTGGGAGTGAAAAGGCAAATACTAATTGCCTAGGCCCTAGAGAAGTATATAAAGAAAGTGACTAACAACTAACAAAGATTAACTTTTTTTAAACTCAAAAAGGCATTTTACGTCTTTGGAGTGACACTTTGGCCTCTACTAACCTTCTAGTGTACCCTACGCACCCTATGATTATATTTAAATTTCAATGTATATATCAAGATTCGTTATTTTATCCTTTTCATTATTTTAGTTGTGCACGTTGATGCTAAAAGCATCCCATAATTAAGACCCATTACACCTTTCCTCAAGAAAATTGGACCAACATTTATTTGAAATAGAAAAACAAGATCTTTGTTTGTAACAACCATAAAGTGTCTCCAACTATGAAATTCTCAATTTTGGAAAAAATTATATCCTATGCCCATATTTTTAAATCTTACGTGGTGATGGTCCATTTTGTATATATTGTGTAAAAATGATTTTATCCTTTAACCTATCGTGAAAAAGAGAGCTGGACAGTCTCTTTTATCACTTTCTTCTCTTTCTTCAAATTTTCAGAGTAAAGAGGTCGACACCAAAGTCAATCAAGAGGCCGCCGGCGAAGTCAACAACGTTCTCGGATCAGGGGTGGCCTTCCATAAAGCAAGTAAAGCAACCGCTTTAAGCCCCATATTTGTGCGGGGCCCATTTTTTATTACACCTAATAGACTATGTATAAGTTTAAAAAAGAGTTCTGTAAAGTAAAAAGGTTTGATTTCTTTCGTTAACAAATATAGAGAAGAAGGATTTGCAACTACTATGATTTCTACCGAGGAAATTGCACTTGAAATGAATATTGAACCCGAATTTCGCAAGAAACGTGTGATATATAGGAAGTAACAATTTGATGTGCAATGCTGATAGTGGAATCTCAAAATCTTTCGAAGAGTCCTTTAGAGTTGCTTACTTTTATACATAATAGAAAATGCTATTTTTTCACTTCAAAATAGATTTGAACAATTGGAAGCATATGAAAATATTTCTGGCTTTCTATTTAGTAGTAAAAACTAAGATCGCTAGATGTTGAAAATTTGAAAAAATATTGCCTTAATTTTGGTTGTTCCTTAAAGCATAATAATCAATTCGATATTGATAGTTTAGATTTATTTTCCGAATTAAAAATATTAAGAAAAATAGTACAATTAGAAGATAACAGTTTAATTGATACACTTAATCAAATAAAAAAATTTAATTCTTTTCCAAATGTCTAAAGTGCTTACGGAATAATGTTAATAACTCATGTTACCGTTGCTTCCACAGAAAGAAGTTTTCAAAATTAAAATTGATAGAATCTTACCTAAGAACAACAATGTCACTAGAAAGGTTTAATGGATTAGCTATATTATCAACTGAGAAATACTTATTAGAAGTTATTGTTGGTAAAAAAATTATTTATAACTTTGTATTTAAGAAAAGCTAAAAAATAGATTTCAAATAAATAAATAAATAAATAAAAATTAAAAAATTAAGGTCTCTCATAAAGTTTGGCTTTAGGCCACAAAATTGGTCGGGCCGCCCCTGTCTCGGATATTGAATCGCCGACGGTGGACATCCTCTTTTACCCATTTTCTTCCCTTTCTTCGATTTTCAGAGTAAAGAGGTTGACAATGAAGTCAGTATCGAAGAATGAATCTCCGGCGATGGACAGTCTTTTTTTACCCATTTGATGTTATTTTTGTTCTGCCAGAAAAGAATCAATTAAAATTAAATTATTTTGGTGCTTGAGCAAAGGAAGTGCTTCCATGTAGTATTCAAAAGATTTTCAAGTGTCACAACCCGGAGTTTCCACCCTCGGGACCGTGATGGCGCCTAACATTTCACTTGTTAGGCAAGCCAACGTTAGAATAGTTTTAGCCTTGTTAACAATTCAAATTAAATAATAGCCAAGAACCAAAATAAACTAAAACAGAGTGCATAACAACAGCGATAACTAGATACAATCCCAGAACTGGTGTCACAAGTGCACGAACGACTAGAATAGTATAAATAATAGTTTGAATGAAAGTATAACTGTCTGAAATGAAATAAACAGCTAGAATAAGGTAGAAGGGGACTTTAAGGCTGCAAACGTCGTGCAGTTGTACCTCAAGTCTCCGTCACGCAATCAATTTGAGCAATCTACTGACTGCTGCTAGACCGACTCCAAAATCTGCACAAGAAGTGCAGAGTGTAGTATGAGTATAACCGACCCATGTACTTTGTAAGTGCCTAGCCTAACGTCGACGAATTAGTGACGAGGCTAAGGCGGGTCACTTACAATAACCGAGACGCAGTATAATAATAATAACAGGAAATGTACAAAGAAAAAGTAAAGCAGTTAACTTAGGAAAATAAACTCAATCCTCGAAATCAGTAAAATCAGAAATACCGGTCCTCAGAATCTCTGAAAACACCGAAAGCTAATGCAATGCAACAATGAATACAAAATACACAATCTGTTGCGGCGTGCAACCCGATCCCACTATACAAATACAATCTCCCCTTATTTCATCATATCAATATCAAGAATAACATGTAAAATCCGTTGCGGCGAGCAACCCGATTCCGCCATATAATCATAATTAATAACATAATCCTCCCTTATTTCACCATATCAAAATTTCATATAAAATTCATTACGACGTGCAACCAGATTACACCATATCAATATCAATCCTCCCTTATTTCACTCGTTGCGGCGTGCAACCCGATCCATAAACAATATCAATTCAACAACTCAAATCACAAGAATCTCTACGATTAAAGAATAAGAAAGCAGAGCCATAAAGGAGCCTCGTACCAAATTAAGGAATACTACAATTAATACTAAGCAACAAAACAAACTAAATATATGAAAATCAAAGTGTACAAGTGAGGCAAGTAAGGAAGGTAGCAATTAATCATGGAATCATGGAAGAAACGAGCATTTCAATACAAGAGTAAATAGATGACAAGTAACAAGTTACGGCATAGAAAGCAATTAAGACATGTAATAGTTAAGACATGGAATGAGATAATTAATGAAATACAGGAAAGCATGAAAACAACTATTTTGACGGTCTTTATACACTCGTCACCTCGCATATACGCCCTTACACATGTAATTCACATAATACATAGCTCAAGGGTCCTAATTCTCTCAAATCAAAGTTAGACCCACCACTTACTTCGCTCTGCAAGCAAATCAAAGTTCAATCGGGGCCTTTCCTCTAAAATCTGCCTCCAAAGCAATCGAATCTAACAAAAATCGACTCAATAACATCAAATAATGCTAGGGAAATCAATTATAATACATAAAGTTAAGATCTTTATACTTTTTCCAAAAAGTCAACAAAAGTCAACCCCGGGCTCGCTTGGTCAAAACTCGAGATTCGGACTAAAACCCAATTACACATTCACCTCGAGCCCTATTATTCAATTAGTTTCGAAATCTGACCTCAATTTGAGGTCTATACCTCAATTTTACAAAAATCCTCAATTCTTCCCAAATTCCTAATTTTTACCATGAATGAGCATAAATCAAGGTTAGAAATCAATGGGAGTTGATGGAAATGGAAGAAAACGAGCTAAAGTATACTAACCTATGAAATGGTGATGAAATTTCTCTTCAAAATCGCCCCTAGGCCGAGCTCTAATGAGAAGATGGTGAAAAATGGGTGAAATCCCTTCTTTGGGATATTTAATTGACTGGGCGTCAAGCCTTCTTCGAGTTTGCGAAGGGCCTGACGCGTTCGTGAAGCACAACAACTAGAATAAATTATGAGTTCGTGATGTTCCTCATGCATTCGCAAAGGCTTCTCCCCCCCAAGCCTTCGCGTTCGCGTAGAGTAACAGCGATGCCCCCTTCCCAGGTCCCCGCAACCCTACACATTTGCAAGAGGCTGTCCACATTCGCGAAGGGAAAACCCCCAAAGCTTCGCGTTTGCGACCCAGCCATCGCATTCGCGATGAAGGAATTTTGCCCCTATCTCAGTTCCCCTTCGCAATCGCGAGAGTAGCTTTGCGATCGCGAAGCAAAAAGCACCTCACATCATATATCAGCAAAAACCAGCATTATTCTAAGTCCAAAATGGTCTGTAGCCTATTCAAAACTCACCCAAGGCCTTCGGCTCCAAACCAACATGCACATAAGTGTAATAACATCATACGAACTTGCTCGCGCGATCAAAACATCAAAATAATACCTAGAACTACGAATCGGACATCAAAATAACTGATATTGTCAAAGAAACTCAAGAACATGAAATTTTACAACCAGACGTCTGAATCACGTCAAATCAACTCCATTTTGCACCCAACTTTGCAGACAAGTCATAAACACTGAAATTAACCTATACCAAGTTCCGAAATCGGAATCCAAACTCGGTAGAAACAAAGTCAACCTACGGTCAAACTTAGAAATTCTTTAAACCTTTAAATTGGTAATTTTCAACCAATTATGTTAAATCATATTAGGGACTTCCGAATTCGATTTCGAGCATACACCCAAGTTCAAAATCATGATACGGACCCACCGGAACTGACAAACTACTGATCCGAGTCCGTTTACATAAAACGTTGACCGTACTCAATTCAAATGAGTTTTAAGGAAAAAATTCACATTTTTATCAATTTTTTCACATAAAAATTTTTTGAAAAAAGACATGGATTGTGCACGCAATTCGAGGAAGGATAAATGGAGCTATTAGAGGTCTTAGAACTTAGAAATGAAGGGTAAAACTATAAATAACCTATCGGGTCATCACATTCTCCACCTCTAAAACAAACGTTCGTCCTCGAACAGACATAGAAAGGTACCTAGACTGGTGAAAAGGTGTTGATATCTACTATGCAAGTCCGACTCGGACTATCACATGGTTGCCTCTATCGGCTGACCTCTTCACTGCACTCGGACTGAAGGATAACTCTTAGACCTGAACTGCTGGGCCTGTCGGGCTAGAATAGCCACCGGCTCCTCTTCATAAGTCAAATCCTTTTCCAATTGGACTGAGCTGAAGTATAACACATGGGACAGATCACCCTGATACTTCCGGAGCATAGACACATGAAACATATGGATTGCTGATAAACTGGGTGACAATGCCAGCCCGTAGGCCACCTCTCCCACTCTCGCAAGAATCTCAAAGGGTTCAATAGATCTAGGGCTCAACTTGCCCTTCTTTACGAACCTCCTCACACCCTTCATGGGTAAAACTCGGAGCAATACCCTCTTTCCGATCATGAATGAAACATCACAAACTCTACGGTCGGCATAACTCTTCTACCTAGAATGAGCGGTGCGAAGTCGATCTTGAATAATCTTGACCTTATCCAAGGCATCCTGAACCAAATCGGTGCCCAATAACCGAGCCTCTCCCAGCTCGAACCATCCAACTGGCGAACGGCACCGCCTCCCGTACAATGACTCATAGGGAGCCATCTAAATGCTCTACTGGTTGTTGTTGTTGTAGGAAAACTCCGTAAGCGGCAAGAACTGATCCCAAGAACCCCCGAAATCCATAACGCAAGCGTGAAGCATATCCTCCAATATCTGAATAGTGCGCTCGAACTGCCCGTCTGTCTGGGGTGAAATGCTATACCCAACTCAACCCGTGTGCCTAACTCCCCCTGTACAGCCCTCCAAAAGTGCAAGGTGAACTGCATACCACAATAAAAAATGATAGACACGGGCACACCGTGAAGACGGACGATCTCGTAGATATAGATCTAAGCTAACTGCTCTGAAGAATAGGTAACTGCCACTGGAATGAAATGTGCCGACTTGGTCAACCTGTCCACAATGAACCATACCGCATCGAACTTCTTCTGGGTCCGTAGGAGTCCAACAACAAAATCCATAGTGATACACTCCCACTTCCACTCAAGAATCTCTAGCCTCTGAAGTAAACCACCAGGTATCTGATGCTCGTACTTTACTTGCTGACAATTCAGACACCAAGCTACATATGCAACTATATCTTTCTTCATCCTCCTCCACAAATAATGTTGCCGCAAGTCCTGATACATCTTGGCGACACCCGGATGAATAGAATACTGAGAACTGTGGGCCTTCTCAAGAATCAACTCACGAAGCCTATCCACATTGAGCACACAAATCCGACCCTGCATCCCCAAAACCCCATCATCACCAATGGTAACCTGCTTGGCACCACCATGGTGCACTATGTTCTTAAGAACAAGCAAATGGGGGTAATCATATTGACGCTCTTTGATGCGCTCATACAAGGAAGACCGAGAGACTGTGCAAGCTATAACACGACTGGGCTCCGAAACATCTAACTTCATGAACTGATTGGCCAAAGCCTGAACATCTGATGCAAGCGACCTCTTACCAACTGGAATATACACAAGGCTACCCATACTCACAGCCTTTCTAATCAAGGCATCGGCCACCATATTGGCCTTCTCGGGATGATACAAAATGGTGATATCATGGTCTTTCAATAGCTCCAACCACCTCCTCTGCCTTAAGTTAAGATCCTTCTACTTGAACAAATACTGTAGACTCTGATGATCCGTGGATACCTCACACGACACGCCATAAAGATAGTGCCTCCAAATCTTCAGTACATGAACAATGGCTGCTAACTCTAAGTCATGAATAGGGTAATTCTTCTCATGAACCTTCAACTGCCGCGACGGGTATGCAATCCCCCTACCATCCTGCATAAGTACTGCACCGAGCCCAACATGAGATGCATTATAATACAGCGTGTAGGATCCTAAACTTGTTGGCAACACCAACACTAGAGATGTAGTCAAAGCAGTATTCAGCTTCTGGAAGCTCAACCCACACTCATCCGACCATCTGAACACGGCACCCTTCTGGGTCAATCTAGTCAATGGGGCTGCTATGGATTCTCCACAGATAGGAGGAAATAACCCGCCAAACCCAGTAAACTCCAGATATCTATAGCTGAAGAAGGTTTAGGCCAGTTCTAGACTGACTCAATATTCTTAGGATCCACCTTTATGCCCTCTGCCGATACAACATGCCCCAAAAAGGCGACTAAGTCTAACCAAAACTCACACTTTGAAAACTTGGCATATAACTGACCATCTCTCAGAGTCTGAAGTACAATCCGAAGATGCTGCTCATGCTCCCCTCGATCGCGGGAGTAGATCAAGATATCCTCAATGAATACAATCACAAAAGAATCCAAATAGAGCCTGAAAACCTGGTTCATCAAATCCATAAATGTTGCTGGGGCATTTGTCAACTCAAGTGACATCACTAGGAACTCATAATGTCCATACCAAGTCCGAATAGCCATCTTAGGGACATCGGATGCCCTAATATTCAATTGATGGTAGCCAAACCTTAAATCAATATTCGAAAACACCTTGGCACCCTGAAGCTGATCAAATAAGTCGTCAATACTTGGTAACAGATAGTCTATACACATTCCCATCGACCCATATTTCTTCTTTACGAACAACACGGGCGCACCCCAGGTCGAGACACTAGGTCTAGTGAATCCCTTATCAAGCAAATCTTGCAACTACTCCTTCAATTCCTTCAACTCCGGCAAGGCCATACGGTATGGTGGAATAGAAATGGGCTAAGTGCCCGGAGCCAAATCAATACAGAAGTCAATATCTCTGT
The DNA here is from genome assembly GCF_001879085.1 of Nicotiana attenuata. Lineage (NCBI taxonomy): Eukaryota > Viridiplantae > Streptophyta > Magnoliopsida > Solanales > Solanaceae > Nicotiana > Nicotiana attenuata. The sequence continues at coordinate 239,318 of NW_017671385.1, forward strand.
CAAGTGGCATCCCCGGCAGATCTACAAGAAATACCTCTGGAAACTCACGCACAACTGATACTGAATCCAAGGAAGGAACCTCCACACTCGAATCACGAACATAAGCCAAATAAGCTAGACACCCCTTCTCGACCATATGTCGAGCCTTCACATAAGAGATAACTCTGCTGGTAGAATGGCCATGAGTCCCTCTCCACTCTAATCGAGGCAACCCTGGCATGGCTAACGTCATCGTCTTGGCGTGATAGTCCAATATAGTATGATAATGTGACAGCCAATCCATACCCAAGATAACATCAAAATCTACCATATCAAGAAGTAGAAGATATACGCTAGTCTCAAGACTCTCAATTGTAATCACACACGAGCGATAGACACGATCTACAATATTAGAATCTCCCACAGGCGTGGACACATACGTGGAAGCACTCAAAGAATCACGAGGCACAACCAAATATGAAGCAAAATAGGATGACACGTAGGAATAAGTAGAGCCTGGATCAAATATAAGTGAAGGATCTCTACGGCAAAATGAAACAATACCTGTGATAACGGCGTCAGATGACTCACCCTTAGACCTAGCTAGGAAAGAATAACATCAAGGCTGGGCCCCACCACTCTGACCTATGTCTCTGGGACAGCCTCTAGCTGGATGGCCTCCACCACTAACGGCCTGACCTCCACCTCTAACGGCCTGACCTCCACATCTGGCTGCTTGACCCTTGCCTCTAGCTGGTTGGGCGGGCGATAGAGCAACTGGTGTCGGGACCATGGCAAGAGAACTCTGCTGCTGCATGCCGCCCAACACATCTCTGACAGAACCTCCTGATGTGACCAGTACCTCCATACTCAAAACACCCATCCCACTGTTGTGGTTGCTGAAGCTAAAGCTTACCCCAAACGGGCTAGATAACCATGGTGATAGCTCTGAATCAGAGGTAAACTGATAGGAGTTGATGGTGCACTATAGGCTGGCTACCCAGAATGAGGAACATAAGGACCACGACTCCCTGAAGCACTGTGAGATGCCTGAAGCGCTGACTAAAATGGCTTGGGAGGATGGCCTCTACTGAATATACCCCTGCCTCCAGATGAGGCACCACTGAAATTACCGGAATGACGAGGCCTCTTATCAACCACTAGCTCCCTCTTCTGAGCACGAACGAACTCGATCCGTCTAGAAATATCTACGGCCCTCTGAAAAGTAATATCATCTCCAGTCTCTTTGGCCATCTGTAGCCTGATAGTAAATGTGATCCCATCGATGAATCTCCTCTCTCTCTCCCTCTTAGTAGGGAGAAAGATAATGGCATGGCGAGCTAAGTCCACAAATCGAGTCTCATATTGGGTAACTTTCATACTACCCTGTTGAAGACGCTCAAACTACCTGCAATAATCCTCTCTCAGAGTGAAATGGATGAACTTCTCTAGAAATAGCTGTGAAAACTGAGCCCATGTAAGTGCAAGCGAACCAGGTGGTCTAGTCAACATATAATCTCTCCACCACCTCTTGGCAGAACTAATCATCTGAAACATTGCAAAGTCGACCCTATTGGTCTCAACTATACCCATGTTCCACAGCACGTCATGGCAACAGTCTAGATAATCATGTGGGTCCTCAGAAGGTGCACCATTGAAATGAACAGGAAAGAGCTTGGTAAACTTGTTCAACCTCAACAAAGCATCAAAAGACATAGCGGTCCTATCACCGGCCTATGCCGCAATAACTAGCTGAACAAATCCAACTGGTGGGGCTTCTAGAGTCTGATACTGGGGAGCCGCCTGCTCCGGGTTGTGAGTAGCGGGAGTCTGTGCTCCTCCCCCAGCCCGAGAGATGACAGGTGCCACCGAGAATGTACCAGTCAGGTCCACACTCCCCATAAGGCCCACCAAACGGACTAGAGCGTCCTGAAGCACTGGAGTGGCAATGAAAATCCCCCTACCCCCCCCCCCCCGCCCCCCACCCCGGGATCTGAGCTGGTCCGATTGGTACAGTCTGAGCTGGAACCTCCTCCTCGTGATCAATCGGAGGCTCCACTACGAGTGCTGATGCTCGAGCTCTAGGCTGAGCTCTGCCTCTGCCCCTGGTAGTAGTGGCCACAGGGGGCTCCGGCTCTTGTCCAGCTGTAGATGCAGTGCGTGTTCACGTCGTCTGCGAGAGAACAAGAATAGAATGGTTTAATCATCAATGATAGAATAAAATCGCACGATAGAAAAGGAAAGAAGTGAAATTTTTCCTAAACTCCATAGCCTCTTAAGTAAGTGCAGACGTCTCTATACCGATCTTCCAGACTCTACTAAGCTTGCTCATGACTCGTGAGACCTAGGAAATCTAGTACTCTGATACCAACTTGCACGACCCGGAATTTCAAACCTCGGGACTGTGATGGCGCTGAATATTTCACTACTAGCCAACGTTAGAATAGTTTTAGCCTTTTTTTAACAATTCAAATTAAATAATAGACAAGAAACCAAATAAACTTAAATAGAGTGAGAAAAACCATAACAACAACGATAACTAGATACAATCCCAGAACTGGTGTCACAAGTGCACGAGCGACTAGAATAATACAAATAATGGTCTGAATGAAAGTATAACTATCTGAAATGAAATAAACAGCTAAAATAAGGTAGAAGGGGACTTTAGGGCTGTGAACGACGTGCATCTCAAGTCTCTGTCAGGTAATCAATCCGAGCAATCTACTGATCGTCGCTAGGACCGACTCTAAAATCTGCATAAGATGTGCAGAGTGTAGTATGAGTACAACCGACCCCATGTACTCTATAAGTGCCGAGCCTAACCTCGACGAAGTAATGATGAGGCTAAGGCGGGTCACTTACAATAATATGTAAGTAGTATAATAATAATAATAACAGGAAAGGTAGACAGGAAAAGTAAGGCAGTTAACTTAGGAAAATAAACTCAATCCTCGATATCAGTAAAACCAGAAATACCAGTCTTTAGAATCTCGTATGAAAACACTGAAAGCTAACACAATGCAATAATGAATACAAAGCACACAATCCGTTGCGGCGCGCAACCTGATCCCACCATACCGAAACAATCCTCCCTTATTTCACCATATCAATATCAAGAATATCATGTAATTAAATCCGTTACGGCGCGGAACCCGATCCCACCATATATTCAGAATCAATATCATAATCCTCCCTTAATTCACCATATCAAAATTTCATACAAAATCTGTTGCAGTGTGCAACCTGATCCCACCATATCAATATCAATCCTCCCTTATTCCAACCATTGCGGCGTGCAACCTGATCCATAAAATAATCAATAAATATAATTAATTCAACAACTCAAATACAAAATTCTCTACGATTAAAGAATATGAAAGCAAAGCCATAAAGGAACCTCGTACCAAATCAAGTAATACTACAATTAATACTAAGAAACAAGACAAACCAAATATACGACAACTAAAGTATACAAGTAAGACAAGTAAGGCAGGTAGTCATGGAATCATAGAAGAAACGAACATTTCAATACAAGAGTAAATAGATGACAAGTAACAAGTTGCGGCATAGAAAGCAATTAAGACATGTAACAGTTAAGACATGGAATGAGATAATTAATGAAATACGCGAAAGCATGAAAATAACTATTTTGACGGCATATATACACTCGCCACCTCGCATATACGCCACTACACATTTAATTCACATAACACATATCCCAAGTGTTCCTAATCCAACAAATCAAGGTTAGACCCAATATTAACCTTGCTCCGCAAGCAAATTAAAGATCAACCAGGACCTTTCCTCTAAAATCCGCCTCCAAACCAATCGAGTCTAATAAAATTCGACTCAATAACATCAAACAATGCTAGGAAAATCAATTATAATACATAAAGTTAAGATCTTTACACTTTTTCCAAAAAGTCAACAAAAGTCAACCCCGGGCCCTCTTGGTCAAAATCCAAGATTCGGACCAAAACTCAATTACCCATTCACCCCCGAGCCCGATTATGCAATTAGTTTCGAAATCCAGCCTCAATTTCAGGTCTAAATCTCAATTTTACAAACCCCCCCCCCCCAATTCTTCCTAAATCCCTAATTTTCTAACATGAATGCAAGGGTTGAAATCAATGGGTGTTGATGGAAATGGAAGAAAACGAGTTAAAGTATACTAACCTATGAAATGGTAATGAAATTTCTCTTCAAAATCGCCTCAAGGCCGAGCTCTAATTAGATGATGGTCAAAAATGGGTGAAATCCCGTCTTTGGGATATTTCATTGACTGGGCGTCAGGCCTTCTTCGCGTTCGCGAAAGGCCTGATGCGTTCGCGAAGCACAGCAGCCAGAATGGCCTACACATTCGCGATGTTCTACACGCGTTCGCGAACTCTTCTCCCCCAAGGCCTTCGCGTTCGCGAGCCAGGGCTCGCGTTCGCGTAGAGTAACAGCGATTCCTCCTTCCCAGGTTCCCTCAACCCTACGCATTCGCGAGAGGTTGTCCGCGTTCTCTAAGGGCAAACCCCCGAAGCTTCGCGTTCGCGACCCATCCATCGCATTCGTGATGAAGGAATTCCGCCCTTGTCCCAGTTCCCCTTCGCGATCGCGAGAGTAGCTTCGCAATTGCGAAGCACAAAGCACCAGATATCAGATATCAGCAAAAACCAGCATTCTTCTAAGTCCGAAATGGTCCGTAGCCTATTCAAAACTCACCCGAGCCCCTCGGGCTCCAAACCAAACATGCACACAAGTATAATAATATCATACGAACTTGCTCGCACGATCAAAATATCAAAATAATACCTACAACTACAAATCGGACATCAAAATAAATGATATTCTCAAAGATACTAAAGAACATGAAATTTTATAATCGGGCGTCCGAATCACGTCAAATCAACTCCGTTTTACACCAAACTTTGCAGACAAGTCATAAATACTGAAATAAACCTATATCAAGTTTCGGAATCGAAACTGGAATCCGAACCCGGTATAAACAAAGTCAACCTACGGTCAAACTTAGGAATTCTTTAAACCTTTAAATTGCTAATTTACAACAAATTACGTTAAATCAAGTTAGGGACTTCCGAATTCGATTCCGGGCATACGCCAGTCCCAAATCACAATACGGATCCACCGGGACCGTCAAAATACAGATCCGGGTTTGTTTAAACAAAACGTTGACCGTAGTCAACTCAAATGAGTTTTTAAGGCAAAATTTTATATTTTTATCAATTTTTCACTTAAAAATTTTCCGGAAAAAGATATGGACTGCGCACGCAATTTGAGGAAGACTAAACGGAGCTATTCGATGCCTCATAACTCAGAAATAAAGGGTAAAACTATAAATGACCTATCGGATCATCACACCAAGTTATTTAGACGATTTCCGAATGAATTATCTTACTTTCTTAAAAGAATTCCACCTTCATCTTCTTCATTTTATAGTTTTCGATCTAATTCTCCTAGAAAAAAATTCTCTCCTTTGGTGATTTTTGTGTTGAAATGGAGATGTAGTAGTGGATAAAAGGTATTTTCTAGTGTAAATGTTGTATAGTTGTTGTTTATACAGACTTATACAATGTTATATGATTATATATAAACGTGTATATTTTTGTATAATATCGTATAATTATATATCTTTCAGTATAAATAGGGTGCCGTCAGCATTGTCTCTCTTTTATTTCTTATCGTACTTTTCTGGCTTAATTCCAAGGTCCTGTATTGTCGTCCTTTCTTCATTCTTTTATTTTCCATTGATATTCTTTTATTTTCCATTGAAAAATCAAAGGCGTAATTTCAACGGAGAGTGTAGTGAGTAGACAAGTTTTGACATCTCTTTCTAGAATGTCCTAATGCCATTCATCTTTGGAATATTCTTAAGGTCTCATTTATACATACCAATTCATCTCTATCCCACAATGATAATATAAATTGGTTATACCAATTTATACATACACAGTTATTATTCACCTTTCATAAAATTCCAAATACCACTCTCATACCGTTTGCATTATGGCAGCTCTAGATTATAAGAAATAAGAACACTCTAGACCATCAAAAACTCACCTTAAATATACCTTTTATATTACAAAAGGCTGCGGAATATTGTTATCTAACAGATCCCATATCAAAAAGTCATTCTCAAATACCTTTATATATAAAATGGTATCCCCCGAACCTTCATACTTATAAGCTTAACATTGATGGATCTTGCGCCCTTAATCAGAACAAACATGGTATTGGTGGTATTTTTTGAAATCACCAAGGCAACTGGATTATAGGAATTGCAGGAACATCAAAACACGGGACAAGTGTTCAGACAGAACTTCTAGCACTGCTCATGGGGCTGAAAATTGCTGTCCAAAAGCATCTCAAACCACTCATCATTGAGACGGATGCACATGCAATACTCGGTATGTTCAACTCAACTACAATGCAATACACTAATCTAATTAATGATTGCAGGTTATTACTCCTACAGCTGGATAGTCCTCCTCTCCAAAGCATCTACAGAGAGCAAAATTGTGTAGCAGATAGTCTAGCTAAATATGGAGCCATGCATGCACGGGAGAGCTGTCTACTTTTTGGAAGTCCACCACCTTTTGCCACATCTTCTTATCAACAAGATCAAAATGGAATGCTAAGAAGAAGGTTGATTAAAACTAAGTCTACTTTGTGTAATAATAGTATTTTAACTAGTACTATACCTAGTATTAATAGTAGTGTTTTATCTAGTCCTACCTTTGTTAATAGTAATGGCTCTCATACGGGGGACTTAGTGACAAACTCTACTTTTGTTAATCTCATGCCGTTGATGCATCTTCATCACAACTCTCCTGTAACAGTTTGATTATCTCTATAATATAACTATATCTTTTCGACCAAAAAAAAAAGTAGACAAGTTTTGCTTGCAGATATCATTCTATTTATTACTCTTTAAGTTAATATACTAAGCTGAAAATCTTTAAATTGTTGACAAAAACGTGAAAGAAATTTTCCTAATTAATCGACGTTATCTTTAAGAGCACAAGTGAGATAGCAAGATATTAAGTATTTTTTATATTATTAATTAATAGATATTAATAATTATAATTAAATAAAATGACATATATTATTTATTTTTTGGTCGAGTGTATCATCTGGTGCGAATAAGTTTTTACCTATATAGTACTGCTAATTTTCCGATATCCCTAGGTTTCTTTTAAAAAATTAATATTAATTAAAATAAAAGGGTCGAAAATCATTGCAAGGGTTTTGTCATATCCTGAGGATGCTTCAACAATCTAGAGTGAGTGAGGGATGAATGAATTATTGAAGATAATCAGACCTAACCTAACTCATGCAAAGTGATCACAAGAAGTTGGTAAAGTGAAATCTTTCTCTTTGACTAATTTCTTACCAACACTATGTTGCCAACCCATTACTCGAAAGTCAAAACTCATATTCATTCAGTCAGTGGCATAGGTCTTTTCGTGTCCTATGATAATCAACAAAAAGAAGGTGAAATTAGAGAAATAAAAGCAGTGGCAGGTGGTGATGGAGGTCTTATTTTGAAAAGGTAGAGATAGATTTTGAAAAGATATTATCACATTTTAACGTCCACTTAATCAAATCCAAGAGTAGAGTAACTCATATTCAACATTTACAGCTTGTTTGGAGGATTGTTTTGTATCGTTTCATAATGTATTATATTGTATTGTACATCGTTTTGATGTATACAATAATTGGATAGATTGTATTGTTTGTCGTCGTTCATGATGTCATTCACCGACAATATGAAATGGTGTTTTATACTTCAATACCACACAAGAGTGGGAGTGATTTGTGTGGTACCCAATTTTCGTTTAACTTGATTATAGAAGGACCTGGTTCTTCTATGTGTTCCAACTACTACTGTTTGCGGAATAGTAAGTAGAGAAAATAAAGAACACAGAGATTTTATGTGGAAAACACCTGGCTCAAAAGGTGAAAAAACCACGACCTACTTTCCAGTAGGATTTTTCCAAACTCTCCACTAAAATCACTGAGCCAAAAACTGCATTTACAAAAACTCTTTTGTAAACCTAGGATTAACTCTAATCCCGTTGTGGCACACAGCCTCAACTGTTGCGACAACTTCAAGTTAACCCTAACTTGAAAACTCTAAGTATCTAATACAATTGCTTCTAAATAAACTGAAAGGTACAATGTAGAATCACCTACTACAATTGAATAACTAGAACAAAAGATAGACACTTGGAACTGGTTCTTCTATCTGGTTCAAGTAGCTTCAGGATTGCACGCTTGAATCACACATAAATTGCTTGCAAAATTGCCTTGCTATCTTGCTCTCAATTCACGTTTAACTTCTGCTTATGTGCATTTCCTGCAAAAGAGAACAACACTAATATTTAAAGAGTTCAATTAGAGATTGACTAGGATACAGATGCTACTCTTCCATGGTAAAAGAGTTCTAGTTGATCTCATACTCTAACTCTTATCCTTTTCCTAAACCGTGTTCTCTTTGTGTAAGGAGTCTTTCTCCTTATCCAATATGCAACCTTTTCGATCATGATCAGGAGATATTACTTCTGATAAGCTAGGCTTATCTCTCATGTGCATCTCACATGTTAGGGTTGATCACAACTGTGCCTCACAAGATAGACCTGGTCCATGTCTGAGTTCTTTTGTCAATCTTCAAAACTTCACTTTTACTTGGACCAACAAATTCCTCTTTTTTGATGATGACAAACTCTGTGCTTTTTACTCACTTAGGCCCTATAAGAACACAGCTTATTCATCGATACAAAGTTTAGAAAAATTCACTTATCATTAAGGACCAGGTTAGTTAGGTTATAAAAATCACATATTCAGAATATGTAAAGCACAATATCTATTCCCTCTTTTGGCATCATCGAAAAGTTGCATAAACAAGTGTGAGTCCCAGAATTTAATAAATACTCATGGCCACTGGGGCAACTGCAAGTGCAATCATGGATCAATCATCAGTAATCAAGCAAACATATTTAAACTATCAAGTAAATATTAACAGTCAACAAGAGCAAAAACAGTAGATATCATTGATAGAAGATATGTTGTTACCACAATCCACAACCAGAAAGCAAAAATATTCAAAACAACAGCAAAAAGAAAGAGAAATCCCTAATCTGGGTCACTGGAGGTACTAGACAGGTTCAGGAGATAAAGGCTAGAATTCCTAAGGCTTGGGGGAGCTAGAGGGTTGGTTTTGGGCTTGGAGAAGATTCAGCATATTGTGAAGAATCCCATCATTCTTCTCCTTTTCCTTGGTAAGCTCAGTTCTCAGAGAATCCCTCTCAAATTCAACCTCTGCTAAACGAGCCTTTAGCCTAGCTATCTCAGTATTCTTGGCCTCACTTTCCTGAACAAAAGCCCTGACTTTACTGTTAATAGGTGTCTTCTTGGATGAACCAGGTTCATTTGGAATGGCATTAACTAGATAGTCACAAGCAAGCAGAGTATTAATGCCAAAGTAATCCTTGCTTGTGGCCATTTCCCACTTCTTTAGAGGCACGTTGCACCTATCCAGAACAGTAGTCAGAATAAATCCATACAGGGGTGGCATGTGCCTTGGAGCCATTGATGACCCTGTCCAGTAGCTTGATGATGAATGCAGGCCAGTTAATTTGCCTTCCACTTTCAAGGCACTCCATCAGAACTAAGTCCATATAGTTAGCAATATGCTTTCTCTCCTGCCTGGGCAGTAGGCACTTGTTGACAAACTCAAAAATGACTTTTTGCCGTGGCTTCATTTCACTCTTGTGCACAAACTTGGCCTCATTCACTTCTTCAACATCACAGAATCTCCTAGTGATTGCAAGGGCAGAAGGAAGGGAATCCAGACTAGGCCATTTTTGCCTAGTATAGTCATCATATCCCTCAGCAGGGATGTCAAGAATTTCTCCCAGCTTCTCTGCATCAAAGGTCATTTGAACTCCTTTTACTTGACTGGTAACTCTGCCATCTTTTTGACCTCAGCATTTGCCATGAATTCAATGATTTCATTCCTGGATAATCTCCCATCTGTCTGAAGGACCATGTCCTTCCAGCCCTGAGCAGCTAGGGTGTCAACCAAACAAACCATTCCTGGTTCCACCAAGTCTTTCAGCAATCTTCCCTTCAAAATTTTTCTTTTGCCAAACATGGCCAACTTGTCTTGTTCGCCATCAGACTCACTCTTTTCTTCACCACTCCATTCCTCATCTTCAGAGATTGTAACCTGTTTGTTTTTCATTACAGACCTTGTCCTCTTGGCCAATGAAGGTTCAGCAGCCTTTGACACAGATGAAGACTTCTTGGAAGAAGTCTTGGTCTTTTTGGGTTTTGGGGTCTGAACCTCCACTGTTGTATGTTCCTCCTGATGGACCTGTTCCATTTCCTCAACATCTACAGCTTAAGAGGACTCTGCAACCTTACCCTTTCCTTTGTCCATCCTCTTTTTCTTGCTTTCAGCCAAAGCTTTTTGAAATTCACTCTCAACCTGTTTCACTCTACTCCTTGTGGCTCTTCCCTTTGGCAAGGGAATTTCAGTAGTTGTTGGGGAGGAGGCCTTTCGTTTCTTGGAAGGTTTTGTAGTGCTGGGGGATTTTGGTGTTGGAGTTCTCCTCTTCTTTGGATCATAACTGGCACCTACCTTTTTCAGAAGGTCTGCTAAGGTCTCCTCAATTGATGAACCAGGTTCATCTGCCTGTGAACTTAAATTAACTAACCCCTCAGCAGCCTCCCCTGAACCACTTCCCCCTAACTTCTTGCCACTTTCTTCCACAGTTGTCTGTGCAACCCCACAGATAGCTGGTACAGGCAATTCAGAAGTGGGTGAGGAATCAGCCACTCCTTTCCCTTTTCCCCTCACATCACCACATTCACCCTTTCTCTCTTTTTCTTTTTCAATTTCCTTTTTACCTCCACTCCTTCCCAACTCAGGTATTTCCACATCCCTGATAGGCCCAACCAAAACAAACCTATTTTCTAAATTTTCAGCCAAGGAAGAACTTACCTTAGAGGGGGAGTTTTGAGCCTTCTCAGAGTCAGAAGACCCTGGTCCTTCCCCTTCACTTGCAGATTTGAACGAATCTTCGAGTTCTCAGAATCTTGGGCTTGACTCGCCTTTAATTTCTCGTTCAATTTCTTTGAGAGAGCACCAGATGTCACCGTTTTGCGAGCAAGCATTTTTACTCGCCTTCTCCTAGGTTGAGGAGTTGTGCTAGGTGGATGAGGGGTGGATGAATCAGAGGGAGTAGGTTGTGGGGGAGTTCCAGGGTTATCTTGAGGGTTCGACATTGTAGCTGATGGCTTGAGAGAGTTTGTGAATTAGACTTCTGGAGAAGAAAACGATTTAAAGTGAAGAAGGATTTTTGACGGTTTGGAATAACGAGGGTGGCAGAAGGTAATAATGGGTATTTAAAGGGAAAGACTCATTTAATGGATAATGGTAGCTTTAGCAGTCAATTAGAGGTCTAATCAACCTGGAATTACAAGTTGAACGAACGGTTAGGCTTCCCTAGATTTTAGACAATTTTTGTGGTCAGAATTCTAGTAAGGTCGGAACTGGTTCAAAAACAAACGGATAGGATTTTCTGATGTTTTGAACATTGGTAGGACTCTGCTCATGATTTAAATATTTATATTTCTAATTGTGCATAGTATAGAAAACATACCTTGTCATTCAAATGAACTAATACTGATGAACTAGGTTCTTCATTTAGAATTCTCTTGATCATGCCTCAATTTACCAAAATAGAGAAAATTTTGTTAGAGATCAGTGAGTCATATCAACACATGTCACAGGAGTATACTATTTACAGTGTGAAACTGAGTAAAAATTAATCTAGATATTTACACAAGTTCCAGATTCCTTAGTCAATTTTTTTTCATTGTGCATTTTAAACTGGTCCTATTAGGTGATCTTAATCATCCCTAATTCTAACATGTTCCTTTCAAAGCTTTCTCTACTCAGTGCTTTAGTAAAGATATCAGCAATTTGTTTATCAGTAGCACAGAATTCTATAGTAATCAATCCTTTCTCATAGTTGTCCCTTAAAAGATGATGTCAAACATCTATGTGCTTAGTCCTCTTATGATGAACTGGGTTCTTTGTCATACTTATAGCACTAGTGTTATCACAAAAGATGGGGATGCAACCAATTTCAATGCCAAAATCCATTAGCTGCTGCTTGATCCACAACAATTGGGCACAACAAGAGGCAACAGCAACATACTCAGCTTCAGTAGTGGATAAGGCCACTGAATTCTGCTTTTTAGTGGCCCATGATACCAGTACACATGAGCCAAGAAAATGAGCCATTACCTGAGGTGCTTT
>NW_017671385.1:251774-278038 GCF_001879085.1 Nicotiana attenuata
GATAACATGAATTGTTTTGCTTGGTCCTATTTAGACATGACAGGGATCCCACCGGAGATAACAACGCATCGGCTAAGCCTCGACCCCATTTTAAGAAGTTTGGTTACCTCGTCTTTTATGAAAGCATGCTTTACCTCGGACTGGGGCCTCCTTTTTTGCTTTACCGGTTTGAACCTGGGGTCAATGCTTAGCCAATATGTGGTGATTTCCAGTGGAATCCCTGTCATATCTAAATGGGACAAAGCAAAGCAATCCATATTATTAATAAGAAATTTAATGAGTTTTTTCCTGAGTTCGGGGGTTAATCCCGTTCCCAAGTATACATTTCTCTTGGGAATGTATTTGATCAGTATGACCTGCTCCAGTTCCTCGATAATTGATTTGGTTGCATCGGACTCTTCGGGAATGACGAAGGTTCGAGGAGTAAGGAAATCCTCTTCTTCGTCTTCGATTACCTGCTGCTCCAATTTCGTCGAGGTTGGGGGCGGTGATTGCTATTTAGCGCCTCCTTACCTTTGGTGCTCGACTTCTCCGAGGTCGGAGGCTCTGGTATCGGCGTCACTTCATCGACTGCAAACATTTCCTTTACAGCGTGTTGCTCTCCGTAGACCATTTTCACTCCATCCTCTATTGGGAACTTCATCATTTGATGAAGAGTTAAAGGTACTGCCCTCATGTTGTGCATCCATGGTCTCCCGAGGAGTGCATTATACCTCATGTCGCCTTCGATGACATGGAACTTCGTATCTTGTATGGTCCTGACTACGTTTACTGGGAGGATTATGTTCCCCTTTGTTGTCTTGCTTGCCATGTTGAAGCCATTTAGGACCCGGGACGTAGGTACAATCTGATCCTGTAGGCCGAGCTGTTCTACGACCCTCGATCTGATTATGTTTGCAGAGCTACCTAGATCCACTAGAACACGTTTAACTTGAATTTTAATTAAAAGGATAGAAATTACTAGGGCGTCATTGTGCGGCTGAGATATTCCTTTTGCTTCCTCGTCATAGAATGATAAGGCGTCCTCGGGCACATAGCTCCGAGTCTATTTTTCTCTGGTGATCGACACCTTGGTGCGTTTGAATACAGGTCCTTGAGGGATATCTACACTGCCAACGATCATGTGTATTACATGTTGTGGTTCTTCCTGTTCATTTTTCCTGCTTGCATCTCTCTCCCTAAAGTGGTTCTTCGCTCGATCACTGAGAAATTCTCGAAGGTGACCCTCGTTGAACAACCGAGCTACCTCCTCCCTTAGCTTCCTGGAGTCTTCGGTTCTATGGCCATGTGTGCCATGATATTTACACATCAAGTTTGGATTCCTTTGAGAGGGATCGGTTTGTATAGGCCTGAGCCACCTGGTGTCTTTGATTCTTCCAATAGCTGACACGATCCCTGATGCATCTACATTGAAATTATACTCCGACAATCGAGGTGCCTCCGTGGGGTCGGTGTGTTTATCGAACCCATTCTTACTCACGAGTCTCCGAGAGCTTTGACCTTGATCGTTTCTCTGATAATTCCAAGGAGCGTTACAACCCGGGCCGTTGTTTCTCCGATCAACATACGGCTGATATCATTCTTTGTTTGACCTTGATTCCTTGTCTGTATCTCTCGGGGGCTTGGCTGCCAATTTATTAGGATGAACTGAACCCGAGGGGGCTCCAAACTGGTCGTCCTCGACCCTGATCTTTGACTAATAACGATTATGTACATCCGACCACGTCACAGCTGGATACTCGATCAGATTCTGCTTTAATTGTCGAGACGCAATCGAACTCCTTTCATTCAAACCCTGCATAAAAGCTTGTACTGCCCAGTCATCCGAGACCGGTGGTAATTCCTCAATATGCAACCTTTTCGATCATGATCAGGAGATATTACTTCTGATAAGCTAGGCTTATCTCTCATGTGCATCTCACATGTTAGGGTTGATCACAACTGTGCCTCACAAGATAGACCTGGTCCATGTCTGAGTTCTTTTGTCAATCTTCAAAACTTCACTTTTACTTGGACCAACAAATTCCTCTTTTTTGATGATGACAAACTCTGTGCTTTTTACTCACTTAGGCCCTATAAGAACACAGCTTATTCATCGATACAAAGTTTAGAAAAATTCACTTATCATTAAGGACCAGGTTAGTTAGGTTATAAAAATCACATATTCAGAATATGTAAAGCACAATATCTATTCCCTCTTTTGGCATCATCGAAAAGTTGCATAAACAAGTGTGAGTCCCAGAATTTAATAAATACTCATGGCCACTGGGGCAACTGCAAGTGCAATCATGGATCAATCATCAGTAATCAAGCAAACATATTAAACTATCAAGTAAATATTAACAGTCAACAAGAGCAAAAACAGTAGATATCATTGATAGAAGATATGTTGTTACCACAATCCACAACCAGAAAGCAAAAATATTCAAAACAACAGCAAAAAGAAAGAGAAATCCCTAATCTGGGTCACTGGAGGTACTAGACAGGTTCAGGAGATAAAGGCTAGAATTCCTAAGGCTTGGGGGAGCTAGAGGGTTGGNATGGAATTTTTACCTCCTATAGCAAAGGTTGATACCTTATTTATTTTAAATAAATATCCTTTTAAAAAATTATATTATATAGATACCTTTTGGTTTTTATAGCCAAATATCTATTTATAGTTACCTCCTAGTCTTAAGCCATAAAATACTCTTTGTATTATTTTTCTCTCTCATTCTTTCAGATTTTTCTCCACCCTCTCTCTCTCTCTCTCTCAACGCCAATATTTCTCCATGGTTATCTCCTCTCTCTCAACAAATGTGTATGTATTAAAGGGAAAAAACAGATACTGATTCTGATCGGAAAAAGAAGTTGGATTTGGTTCAAAATCAAATCCTTTTCAACAAATCTGCACAAGTTCTTTGCATAGGGCTTCTGAAATTCCCCTGGTAGTGCTTCCAACCATGTCTCCTCAACCAACAGTTCCTCTAACTTCACATATCCTACACCTTCACCATTTGCGTTTAACTTGGAGATTTTATCAGAGCATAGTTTGAGGTTCATTTTGGCCTTTGCAAGCGATTTATTGAACTCCATTCTCGACTTTTGATCGGACGTGAGCATTGTATCTTTGGGGTCTTTGTTGCCGCCGTCTTCACCCGACAATGAAGATGACAAGGCGCTGGAAATGAAGTTGTCAGCGGAAGATGGCGAGGAGACCCGTTTTAGCCGCTTTGCTGCAAGTTGCTTGAATAGATCCATTAGGGTTTTAGGGTTTTTCACTGTAATTCAATGTATCTCGTTGTATTCCATGTATTTCATTGTATTCACTGTCTTTTTTTTCATTGTATTTCAATGTATCCCACTGTATTATATGTATTTCATTATATTCACTGTCTCACTATATGCCATGAATGTATTCATATATTTTTTTTAATTAATATAATTTATATATTCAGATGTATTATATAATTTCTCTGAAGATTGTTATATTTTTGGGGTATTTTTTGGTTGAGAATCTTTTTTATAACTGAAAATACAAAATTTGTGTGTTATAATTGAGTTTGTTGAGTTATATTAGGAGTCTATTATGTTAATTGATTCACTTTCCGTTTTAAAAACAGTGCAATCTCCTATTTCACGTCGTGAATACAGTCGAATACAGTTGAATACAATAACATATTCAGCTATAATCCCATGTTTCACTCCACGAATACAGTCGAATACACTCGAATACAACAACTGATTAGCTGGACTTCACTGATTCACGCCTATTTTTGCTACTGTATTCATGAATACAATAGCTTAAATACATCAAATACATCTCATAACCACACAAAAGGTATCTATAATCCGTAATATAGCAAATGGTATCTATAGATAGCTAATTACTACTTAAAGATAATGCTTTATGAAAATTTCTCACTTATAATCTCTCTCTCTAATTATGACAATTGGTCGTCTTCTAGTTATCCAATAGGATGAGCTGAAAACTGAGAGCGCTGATCAGTGATCAAAAGAGGGAAAAACTAAAAACAAAAAACAAAGAAGTGAAAGTGTAAATAAAAAAGAAAAAAATAAATTAATGTGTATGTTAGAATTGAGAGTCTATGTGCTACTCTTTTAAAAGTTGAAACGCACTATAATTCTTTTCTTTTGTAGTTCCAATATATATTACGTAATATTTTGAATATATATCTATTAGTATATTATAAGTATATTTTAAGTGATGACATCACTGTACTTTGATCATGACATAGTTATCTCGGGAGTTTTTTCAAGGCTTACAGTCCCGTTTATAATTATCTTAATTTTGAATTACGATGTTGTTTGCTACTATAATCCTTGAAACAACTATATAAGAACATTCTTATTGATATCTACTCTCTAGTATCTTGAAAACTTAATACTTCATACCTAGTGTTTGCAATAAATTTGTGCAGAAAAACAAAACTGCACTCACAAACAATTATAAAGAAAAAAATAATTTTATTGATAAACATTGCGGGTTACAACTCTGTGTATTTCTCGAACGTAGAATGATATTCATCTACTTGATGTATTTGATGATCAAGAAGCATGTAGCAGCACTCCGTTTGGATTCTGAATGTTGCTAGAAATTTGAGCAAGATATATTTGACATATCTTTGATCTCTTAATGAATATTCGAAGAGTTATATGTAATTACGGAGATCGTATATTTGATCTCTTTGTGCATATTCCGAGAGTTTATGGAACTGCTGGGATCGTCTTTCAAGGACGTATGTAGCCTTATTTATATGCATGAATTAGGGTTTAGGTGGAGTAGTAACCAAGTAACCCAATAGACTCCTAATATTTCAAGAATTGTCTTGAATTTATGATTTATCTTGATCTGCTAAAATCTCAGTGTCTACAAATGCCCCCTACTTCAAAATTTGTCGAGGTGTAGGCTTGCTGAAATTTGAAGACGAGACTCGAAGTATCCGACCATCACAACAGATAATCTTGAAACTTGCAGTTTTCGATTTGCAAGAGGAAGAGATAAATGGCAAAACTGGTCCCACTGGGCGTGCCAATTAGTTTGCATAGAAAAATAAAATATTGCAGGTTACAACTCTGTTTATCCCTTGATTCTTCCCTCCAATTTATTATCTATAATTCGAGGGCCTTAACGGCGTATTTCTCGCACGTATGATATGCATCTCCTTGATGTATTTGATGATCAAGGAGCATGTAGCAGCACTCCGTTTGGATCTTGAATGTTGCTAGAAATTTGAGTAAGACATATTTGACATGTCTTTGATCTCTTAATGAATATTCCAAGAGTTTTATGGAATTTCGGAGATCATACTCTTTGTGCATATTCCGAGAGTTTATGTATAGACATGAATTAGGGTTTGGGTAGAGTAGCCACCAAGTAACCCTAATAGACTCCTAATATTTCAAGAATCGTCTTGAATTTAGAATTTATCTTGATCTGCTAAAATCTCAGTGTCAACCCCCAGTACTGTTTCACAAAGATCAACTTGAACCGAAAAACGACTCATATTTTACCTTTATGTTGAAGCACATTATAGAAATTTTCAGGGCGTAGAATTTGAAGAAAAAAATTTAGAAAAGAAAATTTATTTAGATGATATGTTTCCTCTTTTTCTTAATTTATTGTTATTTTTGTGATTCAAAGAATAATATTCGGTTCAAAAAAGTGTCTTAAAACACTTCTTCATCCGAAAATATTGAAAAGCTACTGAAAAATATTTAACAAATTTTAATCAAATAAGTATTCGAGTCATTTAGTTTTTCCAAAGACTTCTTACTTCCAAACGCGTCTTTTATATTTTATTCTTTCTGTAAATCTTAAATAAGATCGAAAAATAAATTAGAAAAGGAATAGTGAAAGCGCAAGATGAAGTAGCAAGTGGTAAGTGGGGGACCCACGTGGATACTAACGATGGAACATTTTCCCGAATTTTGATCCCTCCTTCGCATATAAAATCCATGCCTTAATCATTGCTTCTCCCACTTACGTTATACTACCTTGAGAAAAATTTCAATAACTCAAAAAATTCAAAATATTAAAATTATCAACATGAAAAGAAAAAAAGAACAAGAACGATCATGGGTTTACAAACATTTAAACGGCTCTCTCCTATTTATTGTGCACCCACTAAAAAAAAAAAAAAAAAAAAAAAAAAAAAAAAAAAAAAAATTAGCTACGAACGTTGTCGCTAATCTGTCGCTAAAACGCACGTAACTAGAAGAATTTCTTGATAATCCGTTGCTAATCCGTTGCTAAATGAGATTAGCGATGAATTTTTCTGTTTAGCTACAGAACTTGCTCCGTCGCTAAAATCTGATTTTTTTAGTAGTGACTTAATCGCTTTGTATTATATTTATATTTACATATTTTCAAAGTTTTAATTTATATGAACCTATTTTCTTTTTAGTTCATAAATAAAAACTTTTTTATCTAAAATTTTTCGAGTAATGACAAATTGCATAACACGTTTTAAACCTCAGGTTTCAGAAAGAAATTTTGAGAAAAAGGATAAATAGAAAATAAATGCAGATATACATTTTACACATAAAATGGTAATCATAAAGATAACTGTAGCACACTCATAGGGTTCTCTCCAACAATCCAATTAGAAAGTTCTTGATATATATCTGGACTAAGTTTGTATTGAAGCTTCTAGATAACTTTTCTTTTCAAAGTGTTTTAGCCTAAATAATTAAAATTGGAATAATAATCAGGAATTGAGAATGGTGCGGTAGAGGAGAATATTGTGGGGGGGGGGGGGGGGGGGGAGAGAATGAAAAAGTTGCAAAAACAAAAACGAAAAATGATGATGACGATAAATTAAAGGGGCACTAAAAGATTAAATTGGGATGTCAAAGAAATGTTTTTTCAGAAATAAAATGTTTAGTGGAGGAAAATATTGGGCAAAGAAAGCCGACAAAATCCCGTTTGAACGGGGCAAACGTGGGGTTTTTGTAAAGAATTTTTGTAACACACATTCCCATTAAACAAGAAACTGAGACAAATAGGAAAGTCGCCACCACGAATGGCTGCTACGGCGGCCGGCCACTTCCACCACCACCATTTTTTGCCGATATCCACACCATCATTTCATCATAAAAAAGGGACATATAAATTCATTAACAATAATTATCAACTTGCATACCTTAGTAAAAGGTCAACCCCACTAGATCCTTTTATTCTTTTGGCTTTGAGGAATTCCCCAGAAAAAACGATGCCAAGAATGCTACGTAATACTTTTCGATATAAACATGAATAATTTATATTTTATATATGTATCGATAGTATAAATAGTTTATAAATTCTCAAGTTAGATTGACTTACACTAACAGGTAACTATCAATATCAAATTTAATATGATAAAATGAAAAAGAAAGCAATTATAACCTAACAATGTCTAAAAATTATTTACATTATCAGTATATAAAATATATAAACTCAAATATAAAGTCTAAACTCCACATAAGAAGTGTTACCGTTTAGACATCATCGTTATTCTCAGTGTTAAATAGCAAAAGTTCCCTTAAAAGGGATGCTGTGGCTTTATTTCCATTTATTTGTGCTTTAGTTTATGGTCCGTGGGCATTGCCTTATTTCTTTGTTCTGTAAGAAGTGTTGTCGAATTTGTAAAAAGGGAAAAGAAAATAAAAAGAAGAGGCGCGTAGAATTTTAACACGCCAAAAATAGACATGTTTTCTCCATGCAAAATAAGGAAACTGGATACTTAACGAAAGTTAAGTATTACAAGCGTTCATATTACAAACTTTACATCACCAAGAAAATTCGTGTATATTTAATTCCTGATTGTATTTATAGACAAAAGAAGTATTTTTATCTATGGTATTATCTAACCTTATTGATTGCAATAGAGTTATAATTCCTAATTTTGTAGCCCTAGTCTTGCCCTTTATTTTATTTTTTAAATTTTTGGGTCAAGGATGAGCTAGTGAACTTAGAAAATAAATAAGGAAAAGACTTTGAATAAGACTAGCTAGAATCTCAAAAACTTACATGTGATTTTGTTACTGGCATGTTGTAGCGCTAATCTATTTTTACCATTTGTTATTTGTTACTTCATGCAATTCCAACTTTCTTTCTTCTTTAATTATTTTTCCCTTTTTCCTTTTTTTGGTGGAGCGAGAGGCGGAAAGTAGCAATAAAGAGCACGCTAAATCTCCATTGGGAAAAATAACAATAAATACTAAATAAAGGCAAACATGGGGCAAATTAATTAAGAGTAATAGTACTTTCTTCTTTCCCTTATCTACTGTAGTAATCTTTTGTTCCATTTCTTTAATTAGCATTCTTTTTTGGCCCTTTAATTTTTCAATAAAGGGGGAGAAAACTAAAAAGATGAAATTTCTAAGGTGGCTGGTTGGCGGGTAGGGTCCGTAAACGCCGATTATATATATGGGCCACGAATGCAACTAAGCCGGCGGTGAAGTGGGGCTCCGAAGCTTTGATGGCTCCCGTGTCCTCCTTTTACGGCGTGCATTTTTGTGCAGCAATTGACTGCGGTAAATTACACATACGTAGTAAATAGATAATCCGCCCGTTACCATTTAATTATGTCGTTACAGTAACGTAAAATAGGATTTGAAGTTAGTAATGCCGGCCTATGATGTCAACCTATAATCACAATTCTTTTTTAAGTGAGTTTCAGTTTGACGGTTATGATGGTTTTTTGTCTTATATTTTGGACTGAATTGATACTAAGCTAGCGTTTGGCCATAGATCCCAAATTTATTTTGAAAAATCTTATTTGGGTGAAGTTTGGTTTGAAGATGAAAATGTGTTTGGACATACGTTTTCAAAACATATTTTCCAGCTTTATTTTGGAAAAACATGTATATAATTCCCAAGTTTTTGGATTTTGGCAGCTGATTTTGGAATTTGAGATTTGGGATTTGGAATTTGGCCAAAATATGGGCACAATTAATGGCCAAACATGAGTTTTGAAAATAAATTCCAAATTTATTTTGACAAAACTCATGGCCAAACGGGCCTAATATTGTCTGTAAGAATGTCACCATATTGTGTGTATGTTGCATATTAGCCCTATAATGGAGTCAAATCCACTCACACCTTCTCAGTACGACGCGGAGCAGGACTGTTGGCTTGATCTTAGTTGTAACTTTTATGTCATTTATATATAGCATGTACTAATTTTAAAATATAGTAACAGTTTGTTGTAGTTATAAAAGCTAAACTAAATTTTATATTTTTCTCGTATTCCGTTCCTTGTATCGGTGTTAAATTTGGAATCAGCACTGTTATTACAATTTACGTTTTACATTACATTACATATTGAGAGAGAACAGCATGTAATGTAAATTGATCATTCATCTCAGAACTGCAGCATAATCATAACGTTGAGCGGATGATTGTTGTAATGGGCCTTACTTATCCCTGGGTAAGAAAAGGTAATATTTCTCTCAAATGTCATAAAAGTAAATAATGGGCTTTACAGCTAGGCCCACTTGAATTATACATTATACTAACAGAGGTTCCTCTTTGAGTACAACTAGCCTTTCCGTGTTAGTCACAACCGTCTCCTTAATTGATTTTCCATTTTGAAGTAAATATTGATGTTTATCAAATAGCAACTACACTATATTGGTAGAAATTTTCAATTTAACATATTTAAGAAATATTTTTCTGTTATAGCCTATAGAAACGAGAAAATTTAAACGTTAGAATGTTTTTTCGTTCTTTTGCACGCTAAAATCTGTGATCCTTAAGGATAATTTATGTAGAAGGTATAAACACGCAACACCTGAAAATTAAAACTGAACAAGAAAATAGAGGAAGATGAATTTTCTTTTAAATGTATTTGAATGACTAAATCTCTAAATGATAATTTGGTTTAACGTTCTAAATTTTATACTAATTCTGAATAAAGATTGAAATATTAGTATCCATCAAAGAGAGATATATAGCTGATATGGCATGTTTCACAATTTACTAAATATTGGAAGTAAGTTATTTTTTGCGCAAATTTGTCATTAAAATATCATTTCCTCATTCACGGTTAAAGTTTTTTTTCTTCCATTTCACTATATTAACCATGATTTATTTGTGCAAATTTACTTTAAATGTTAAGTGTTTGAATATGAACTACATTAAGTGACATGGATTTAAGTACCATAAAGAGAACAGAAAATAATGCAGATGTTGTACATGACGTTTGTATCTTGAAAGAAAACATACAAATTCTTTAATTTTGGAATCTTCCTTGTATTTAAAAATACCATATCACATGCAAAGGGGAAAATAACAGTCAAACATAGAATGATAATTGCTTCCCACCCAATATTTTTTACCAAACACCCACAAAACAAGCAATTGGGACGTTAGACTTGTAATCATTCTAAGTAAATACTTAAATCAATTAACTAAAAAGTTCTCCAAATCTTGATTTTCAATTGAATTTAACTTCTATAAACTGATGATATAATAAATATTTTTGCATTATCTTATCACCTAAAAGATAATACAATTAATCATCCATAATAATTAAAATTATTAACCTGAAAAATAAAGCATGGTATCTACTACTATAATAAGAGGCGGAGCTAGGATATGAAGGTTATAGGTTCGGAGTTTTAATCCTTTTAAGTTACTGAGTTCTAAATTAACAATTAACACATATTCAATGAATTTCATAAAACAAATACATAGTATGGACCAAAGCTACTTGATTCGGCCGAACCCGTAGCTGATTGGCTAGCTCCGCCCCTGGCTATAATAGGTTAAAGTATACACTGTGTTTGTATATAAGTTAATTAATTTTGTATTTAATAGTGGAACTGCTTAAGTTTCAATTGATGAGAATTGAGTCTGAGTCTTTGTCACCATAAACACATATGTCTTTTTTTTTTTCTTTCTACCAAAAACAAAGACCCTTAATAAGAGTAGAATCATGAGTGGATTACAGTGATGAAAAGAGAAAAAGCAAGAATTTCCAAAACAAAGAAAAAAAGTGAAAATAAAAGAAGAAAAAAAAATAGTATTTCACACATGCAATTAATATATATATATACATACTGCTTCTGCCAACTAGTGAGCTTAGCTTAGATTAGCTGCTACTAATACTGTAACAGTTGTGTTCTTTATATCTCTCTGCTTACTTGAATTCTACACATAAAAAAGTTCCCTTCTTCATTTCTTCTGCTTCTACTCTGCTCTCTAGTCTCTGCAGTAGTAGCAAAGAGAAAAAAAGCTCTTCTTTTTGCTACTTTTGAGGTGTCTTTAGCCGCCTTTGTGTTTTGCAGAGAAGTTATAAATTATATATTTGACACAAGCATTTAAGTGAATTGGTTGTTGTGGTTTCAGAAGATTTTGTGTGATCTTACAATTATTTCTGGGCTGCATTTATAATTCACTTAAATTCTTGAAAAAGAGAGATTTTTTTTTAAAAAGAAAGCTGTTTAGCTCAAGTTTTCTTCTTTCCTCTGCTTTTTTACTATAAGTTGGGGCGGTTGCTGCTAAGAGAACAAAAAGAATAGCTCAATTAGAGGAAGTGTGTATTCTTCTTCTTCCTCTTCTTCTTTTGCAGAGATCTGGTTACAAGAAAGAAAACATCTTAATACAAGGTACTTCAAGAAAATGAAAAAAAAAATGTTTTTTTTTATTTTTTTTTTTTAATTTTTCATGGGGTGGTTTTTTTGGATCTGGGGAATTCTTGGCTTTCGTTTTCTTGGGAAAAGGATGAATTAGAGGGAACTAGGGATGTGGAGTTTTCAGTATTAGGGGACTCGTGTGTGTGTGTGTGTGTGTGTGTATTCTCTTTTTTGTCTCATTTTGTGTCCTTTTTTGTGTTGTTTACAGATCTGCCAGAAATTGAAAATGTTGGCTCAGAAGCAAGCAGAAGAAGCTATTGTCCCAAACTTCAATGAAACTGAACATGATGGTGGAAAAGAATTAGAAGTTGAGAAATTAGAAGAAGATCACTCCATTTTTAATGTCAAGAGTTTCCTCTGGCATGGTGGTTCTGCTTGGGATGCTTGGTTCAGTTGTGCTTCTAATCAAGTATATATGACCACCTTTTTTTACTTTTAAGAAAAAAACATAAGAAATTTCATTTTGATGAATTTAATGTATTTATTTTTACAGGTAGCACAAGTGCTATTGACATTACCATACTCTTTTTCTCAACTTGGAATGATATCAGGCATAGTGTTCCAGATCTTCTATGGTCTTGTTGGTAGCTGGACTGCATACCTCATCAGTGTTCTCTATATTGAATACAGAAGCAGAAAAGAAAAAGAAGGTGTTAGCTTCAAGAATCATGTCATTCAGGTATATTTATATTCTTTAAAGAATTTTTATTCTTATTTGTTCTAGGATTTCCTCTATGCTAAAACTTGCATAAATACAAAGTCCGCAATTTTCTAGAGCTTTGTGCCTCGAGCTACCTCTTCCATCCTAGTATTTTATCTTCTCATTCTCACTATCAAAGGAATTGGAAACAGATTCTATATATTATTTGATTTTTTCTTGAAATGGCAGTGGTTTGAAGTGTTAGATGGACTACTGGGACCATACTGGAAAGCAGCAGGCCTTGCCTTCAACTGTACTTTCCTTCTGTTTGGATCTGTCATTCAACTAATTGCTTGTGCAAGGTATGGACTTATTGACTTATGAACAAGATCCCTTTCATTTTAAAAGGAAAAAAAAAGTACTAGTGTACATATCTGAACTGGAATTTGGTTAAAAACTTTATCTTGATGGTTTCTTTTTGGATGGTTTTCTTGACTTGGAACAGTAACATATATTACATCAATGATCATTTGGACAAGAGGACATGGACATACATATTTGGAGCTTGTTGTGCTACTACTGTTTTCATTCCTTCTTTCCACAACTATCGAATTTGGTCTTTTCTTGGCCTTGGGATGACCACTTACACAGCTTGGTATTTAACCGTTGCAGCTCTTGTTCATGGCCAGGTAAATAATTTGAGTCTAATAATTATATGTAACTGTTAATAAAAAAATTAAGGCATATATATTACTTGCTAATATACAATGATAGAGTAACTTTTTTTACTATTCTAAATAAGTCAAATCTTATTTTTGAATTTTTATATTTGGGTTTCTATTAAGTGAAAAATTATTTGTATGTATAGGTTGAAAATGTTCAACACTCTGCTCCAAACAAGCTTGTGTTGTATTTCACTGGTGCTACCAATATCCTTTATACCTTCGGTGGTCATGCTGTTACTGTGTAAGTTATTTCTTACTGCTGCTTTATTCTTAACAATAAATAAATATGAATATGTTATCTATTTTACTTTTATGTTTATATAGATAATAAGTATTATGTAATAATCCTTTATCCATATATTAGTATACATTATACTCCTTTTATATATAATATCATCTTCTTCTCTTCTTGGTCTGCTCTAGTTTCTACACAGTTTCTCTTTGCAGCTTTTGCCTCCTACCTCGGGGTTTGTCAACACCCGACAAAATCATGAAAAAATAACCTTTTCTTTTAATTTTGTAAGCTGGAAAAACAACATTACCCATTCCATTTCCCTTCACATGAAAAAACAACAGTGAAAATAGACCTCTTTTTTTTCCTTTCATTATATACAAATTTTCTCACTTTTGTTTCCCTTTAAATATAACCTTTTTTCCCACTCTTCCCATATTGCCTGTAATCTTATCCTCGTATCTTGGCACGTTCGTGGTACATGGAAACTAGCTAGGCCAAAGACTTGTTTAGTCATTAAATGCATCCCATTAAGAATACTTTCATGCATTTAATGGTACAGCTTACATAATTGTATTTAAAGAATCCAATGCCCCATATTGTCAAAGTACTTTCTTTATATGACTTCAGTAATTAAGGCATATGATTAGATTCCATATTCTTGTTTACATATAACTTATATAATATCGTGTAAATAATTATTACAGTATCAGTGTAACTTCACTTGTTATAGGAAGTTGCCTAACTAGTACTTGTTAGCCGTGTATGAACGATTTGATAGCATAAAAATTCTTTTATACTATAATTTCTTCTTATTTTTATTGGATTTATTTTGCTAATTAACCCACTTATTTAAATATTTATTCAGGGAAATTATGCATGCAATGTGGAAACCACAGAAGTTCAAGTACATATACTTAATAGCCACCTTATACGTTTTCACCCTAACATTACCATCAGCATCAGCAGTTTACTGGGCATTTGGAGATCAACTTTTAAACCATAGTAATGCATTTTCACTTCTACCCAAAAACGCATGGCGTGATGCTGCTGTGATCTTGATGTTAATTCATCAGTTTATCACATTTGGATTTGCATGTACTCCATTATATTTTGTGTGGGAGAAAGTTATAGGGATGCATGATACAAAAAGCATATGCCTAAGGGCATTGGCTAGATTGCCTGTGGTTATACCAATATGGTTCTTGGCTATTATTTTCCCATTTTTTGGACCTATTAATTCTGCAGTTGGTGCTCTTTTGGTTAGTTTCACAGTCTACATCATCCCAGCTCTTGCCCATATGCTCACCTATCGTAAATCCTCCGCTCGTCAGGTATGCATTTATTTCTCTACCTCCCAATTGTACTCTCTATACATATATCATAAATTCCATAATTCTGTCCACCAAATATTAGAAACAGTTAGCTTTGGTTTTTCATAATTTTCACTCACTTTTGACAGCTAGGTCATGACTCGGGTTCACTTTTGTTACGTATAAGATATTCAAAAATCAAATGCAAAATTATATTATATTAAGATTTTGTTATCCAAGTGGCATTTTATACACCTGAGTTGAATTGTTAGTCTTTAGATTGACCTAACAATTCACGGGTTGGTGTTAAGGGCTTGTGAGAGAGATTGCCAAAAATTCTTTGTATATGTCCCTTTGCCGAGTCTTTTTACCTTGTGGTCGAATTATAAATTCTTATCGCCTAATATTTATACAATT
Organism: Nicotiana attenuata; assembly: GCF_001879085.1. Lineage (NCBI taxonomy): Eukaryota > Viridiplantae > Streptophyta > Magnoliopsida > Solanales > Solanaceae > Nicotiana > Nicotiana attenuata. The sequence continues at coordinate 266,724 of NW_017671385.1, forward strand.
AGACTTATAAGGTTAATACATGTAATTCTATTTAATAAGTATTCATCATCAACTTATGATAAATGTAGTAATTATTCATTGCATTGATGACGTAAACATTCCATAACTTATTATTCGTGCATATACTTTAAATTCTTATATAAAAGTACGAGGGTGAGGGTGGGGTTTTTTTTGTGGGTGGGGGAGAGAGAGAGGACACAAAGGTACAACAAAGGCATTAATAGCATGGATTTGGAAATATATGGTAGGGGAGAAGATATAGGTGGAAAGTCCATTTCATTTAGTTATAAACTACAGTCTCACTGTTGTATTATGTCTCAGATGAGCTGGCTAGTTTCTTGACTGACAACCTTATGCCCCCTTGATTTTGACATAATTTACTGCCACTAGTATCCTGTATATATTTGCCAATGAATTTAACACTTTATTTCCATTCTGGTCCCTACATTTGTTATGTTCATAAAATTGGACCATTTCTTGATTATTTTTTTTTCTAATTTAAGGTTATCTTTTGATTGAACTTGCAGAATGCGGCGGAGAAACCTCCATTTTTCATGCCAAGTTGGACTGCAATGTATGCCATTAACATCTTCATAGTGGGTTGGGTTTTTGTTGTCGGATTTGGGTTCGGAGGTTGGGCTAGCATGACCAATTTCATCAGACAAATCGATACGTTTGGCCTTTTCGCTAAGTGTTATCAATGCAAACCTTCGCTTCCTCCGGCAAGCCTACCGCCACATCCGGCGCCACCGGCCTCTATCCACCATTAAGAAGCTCACCTAGATTTGCCGCGGCGCCAAAAGTGGTGTTGCAAAAGTTCAACGGTCAAAACTGTCCTTAGACTATGACTATCTTGTATTATATACATGGGGTTGTAGCAATACTTCCCTTACATGTGGTGTGTGCCAAAATTTTCATTTTCTTTCTTTTTACCCCCTTTAAGATTTCAATTTTTTCTTACAACATTAGATATAATAGTGTGTTTGAATTGTGATGATTCCTTTGCTATCAAAAGCATAGGCTTAATTAAATCAAGATGTATTAGTTTTTAATTTCTTCCCCACTCATGGTGGAGTAGTAAATGATTGTTGTTATAAAATAGGATTATATAGCTGTTGGTATTGTAGAAAGTTTGTGCCTTTTGCGATGTCATTATTGCTTGTCATGTTTTTTGGAGTATAATTAATCTTTTTTAAATGTTAAAGATTTGCCAACAAGGATATGATCCAATACAAGTAACCTAATGGCTCAAGGCCTCAAAAATGTTACAATCCAACGTTTTAACAACAATAAAATTACACTATGGGTAATGTGTTTATTACCTTTTTATCAGGTTATCACTTACTAATATTTATCGTAGAAAAAATTTACCTATAATTTCTTTATAGGTGATTTGATTGTGTAAGTAATTTTTTGCGCTCGGGTTTTGGGATGTGATCAGAGGCGGAACCAGGATTTGAACCTTATGGGTTCGAGATTATAATCCTTTTAAGTTTTTAGGTTCTAAATTAATAATTTGTACATATTCATTAGATTTCTTAGTACAAATATAAGGTTTGGACAAAAGCTATTAAGTTCGATCGAACACGCAACTAATACTGTAGCTCCGCCCCTGGATGTGATCCCTTTGACTTGAGATTCTTCTTTAGAGGAGTGGGGGTTGGACCCAAATTAAGTTCCTCTCACATGGAATGCACGTTTGGTTGCTAAAACCTTGTCATGTGCCACTCTTTCCTCCTACATATTCTCTCAGTTCTCTCACATGCTTATCAAAATCTTGAACATGCATGAATCTCTCCCTTTAAAGTCTCCACTTCAATTTTCTATTTCCTTTAATTACTATTTTTTCTTCTTCTTCTGTTTACATAATTAGTGTTGAATTCATATGAATTGGATTGAAGACCCTTTGACTCTCTATGATGTTAAACTTAATTTATTTATCTAGTCTAGCGTAATATCCGGGATTAAGGTGTCGTTATGCTGTTTCTTTGAATAATTAAATCCGACTTTTGTGTTGATGCTGGATTTGAGCAAAGATATGATTATATATTAATTTATGGGTCAAATTTATAAAGTTTGGACCACAGATAAGTGAGAAAACCAAAAAAGTGGTTTAGTTGGCAATTACTGTTAAGTTGGGTCGCCGAATTTGGTATTCCACTTTTGGAAATCGGTGAATAAAGTTGTAAGTGCCATTTCAAAGGAGAAAATAGACTGAATCGAATATACAAAGTGAAGATGCATCATGCATGGGAGTTGCAGCATTTTATGCTTAAATGTAGGAGTGCACAAAAGAAACCGACAAACCGCATCAAACCGATAATCCGAATCAAACTAAGAAAAAAAAATCTGATTATGGTTTGGTTTGATGTTAGGAAAAAAAATCCGACTATAATTGGTTTGATTTGGTTTTAACTAGAAAAAGTCAAACCGAAACCAAACCAATCCGACATTACATGTATACAAGTTTTTTAAAAATATTTTTTACATAAAAATAATTATTGTAATGTAATTTATTAATATAATTTAAACTCTTTAATAGTTCTCTATTTTAATGTAGAGAATTTTTCATAAAGCACCATCTTTTAGGTCTAATTAGTCATTTATAGATACCCTTTGCAATATTACGTGTTATAGATACCTTTTATGTTTTTATACAATGTATTTCATGTATTTAAGCTGTTGTATTCATTAATACAACCAAAAAAATAGGCGTAAAAAGTGGAATTCCAGCTAAGTTTGACATGTATTTAGCTGTATTCAAGCGGCATTAACGTTAAATACAGTAACGTATCTGCGCAAAATCTGGAAGGTTAAACTGGTTAAAAACGGAAGGAAATAAAATCACATGATATTCTCCTAATTTAACTCAACGAACTAAAATGATCCCTCATTAATCTGTATTTGAAAGATACGTAATAAAGATTATAGCTGAATAAAGAGAAATACATATGAATAATATAGTTGAGTAGAACTGTATACAGTTGAATACAACAAAATACAACTTAATTCATCTGAATAAAACACTTGAATACAACAAAATACAACTGAATACAACAAAATACAACTGAATACAGCTGAATAAAACTCTTGAATGCAACAAAATACAACTAACTTCTACTGAATAAAATAGTTGAATATAACTAACTACAACTGAATACAATTGAAATACAGTTGTATAAAACACTTGAATACAACTAGCTACTGCTGAATAAAATAGTTAAATACAACTGATTAAAACTGAATACAAGAGAATATGCATAACTTTTTAATACATCTAAAATATATAAATGAATGCTGCTGAATACATGTGAATACAGCTGAAATATACATTCGAATACAACTGAATACAAATAGGCGATTTGGGCGATCTAGAGAGAGAAACAGCCTTATGGCTTCGCCGGCCGGCGGCCAGCCATTAATTCCGGCTGGTCAGCCCCCTAACACATCTGCCCAACCTCCTACAACAACTACAAACAATCCCCAGCCCTCAAATCCCACAAACGAAGCCATGAATTACGCAAAAGCTGTGAACCCTACTTCGACGACCACTTCCATGCAGAATCGAGCCGCTACAGTTGAACCAATTGCTCTTCGTCTATCAAAATCAACGAATTAAACTTACCCTAAGCGATTGTAATATAGTGATAATGGAGGAGAACTAGAGAATTTGGGTGGGAGAAGAGGTATGAATCGTGGGTTGAGGGAAAAGAGTAAAGTGTATGCAAAAAGAGAGAGAGAGAGAGAGAGAACGTGGTTAGTCAATTTTACGGTGATTATGTGAGAGAAAAGACTAAAAAGGAGAGAGAAAAATATTATTTAGCATATATGGTGCCATAAATGTAGGATGTAACTATAATTAAATATTTGGCTATAAAGTAAAAGGTATCTATAGGATGTAATATTTTAAAATGGTATTTATTTAAAATAAATAGGGTACTAAGGTTTTCTATACGGCGTAAAAATTCCTTTAATGTATTATTTCAAGTATGGACTTAGAACTTTTAAATGGTCAAATGTGTTTTATAGCCCATAAAAATTAGTAACCCAAATAAAGCCCAAAGCAAAATCAAATTAATACTAATGTTAGCCAAAAAAAAAAAATCAATTCAATACTAGAAATGACAATAGTATTGGATATTTTTTTTTTAGTTTTGCATTGATTTAGAGAGTGAAAATGCATAAGTCGCTTTTAATATTATTTAGTCATGTAATTAATACTTAGTACTTATTAGTCGTACTTATTTTAACATGACTTAGTACTTTTAGATTATGTTTATTTTTATTATGGCTTATTAATTAGCAATATTTATCTTATGCAATTTGTTGAGTATTTTAGTATAGTCATGACTCCCAGTTGGACTATAATTATGAATTTGCCGCTAATCAGTTGGACTTAAGCTTTCTATAGTTTGGTAATGAATATTTCTAATTGAGTGTATTCATTGATGTCAGAACATCCCAGTATCTTGATTCATTTTTCTTGAAGCATTGACTTGGTAATTTCCATAATGAGAATTCTTGTAAACATGAAAATCTTGGGTCAAGATATTAGAAAGATTATAGCGAATAAAATTAAAAAATGGCAAAAAAGGAGATTGGTCAAATTCTTAAATTGAAGAATACGCATCAGCATGTGGAAAATGGTAAGATCTAAATCTTGTCTCCACAAGTGTGGACTTTTGGTTCATTCAAAACGCAGCAAAGTATTTGTGTTTGTAAAATCATGCTAATGATGACTTAAGATTAGTTTATTAACGGCTTTAAGTACAAGGTAATCTTCCTCGTTCACATGAATTAATTGTAGGATAAGATTGATTTACCCAAGATTTTTTAGTGTCAATTAATGTAAGAGGTAAAATGTAAATTATGTTGCTAGTGTCCTTTCTTTTTTTCTTTTTGTTATGCTTTACATGTTACTTTTCAGATGCCTTCTTGGTATCAAGTAATTTGAGAACACATTATAGTTTAAGCTACACTTATGTTATTTACAACTCCTAAATTGTCTTACAAGGTAAGTTACTGAACAATATTATTATAGAGATAATTGATGATAGGCTATAATTACGTATTTTAGTCGCTTATTATACTCTACTTTACTGCACTTTAATTGAGTTTGAGTTTTAATCGCTAGTGTTTTGCACTAAATGTGTGTTTTATGCCTTGTAGGAGCGATTCCGATCTATGTAGATGTTATGGAATGAATTCAAGCTATTCTGGAGCTTTGAGGTCAGAGTAAAAGCCCAAAGATTAAGTTGGGATCGTGTTCGGGGATCAACAGATGATAGTGCACATTAAGAACGAAACAAAGAATCAAGCAGGCTTACTGAGCATTGTCCAGTAAAATGCACATAACCTATCGCTCAAAAAAATCCATTTGGACTCCACAATATATCGTTGGAAAGCTATTTAAAAGGGCTACAACTTTCATGTTTTACATTTTTTCCAAATTTCTACAGCCGCGCCGCGGCTGTGTAAATTGTTGCTGCCCTCAAATTGCATGCTCTTTGAAGTTCCCCACAAGTACACCGCATGGCGCGACGCGCCATGCGGCGCACCTGTAATATTTTACAGAGCCAGAGTCCTATTTCGCGCAGAAAAAAGGTGTTTTGTCTGGGCCCGACCCTACTTGGTATAAATACATATAAAAACACTATTTTGAGAACTTTTGACATACTTTAGACCTAGGGAGAGCGCGGAGCCACCGTGGAGGCCGGAATTCATCAGATTCTATCTTTCTTCCATCAAACCGTGTAATCTTTACGTTTCTTTGGATGAATTGTTGTTTTGCTACCATGTCTATGTGGAGCTAAACTTCGCTTTCTAGGGTAGTGGTTGTCATGAATATTTGAGTTTATTAATTATATTACTGTTAATTCGAGTTATCATCTTTGGTTGTTTCTCAAATTCTGTGCATAATTGCTTCATTGTTTGGCCAGTAGTTGAGTTCTATTTACTATCTATGCTATGCTTGGGAAAGCCGTGTTTAGATTAGAGTAGAATTAAAGAGAGCTTGTTTCTGAACCTGTGGCTTGGGGAAAGATTTCACGGTTAGTATAGGAATATACCTAACAGTCTTGCTTAGTTGAATACTGTATTATATTCGTTCATGATAGATTCAAGACCATATGAATATAGGGTTGATATATTATGGATAGACAGATAGTATCGTGGGAACATGTTATTTATATAAACGATCCGGTCAACTAGCAATCATGGATAATTTGGATTAACAGGTGTAATTATGAACTCAATAGGATTGATAAACCAACCACAACCCTGGAATCTATATCTCCCTTAGTTACTTGTTTAAATTTTCGCAATATTAGTTTGGTAGAAAATTAATAGTTTTTATTATCTTGGACATTAAATTGATTTTAGTTTGCTTAGTTAATGGTTAATCTGAGTCTCTGTGGGTTTGACATCCGACTTTTGAGTCACTTTATTACTTGACGGACATGTATACTTGCATGTGTGTTTGGTCCCAACAAGTTTTTGGCACTACTATTCACGACTTGGGTGCTCAATTGATTGCAAAGGTTGATGCGTCGAACGCCCAACAAAATAGTTTTGCGTAAAATTGAAAAGGAGCTTATACGCCAAATTGAGGAGCTAAAAGTGGAGAGCGAATCATTCGACCATACTTTTTTATTGATGATGTCCGTGTTGAGGAAAGCACTCTAGAGTCATGTGAGGAAGTAGATAATATTATATTTGAAGACTCTAATGTGTGTACATATGAGGATGTAAATAGTGACGGAATTCTAGAGTTGGGGCGTACTGGTCCTTATTCCATACATTTTTCAACATTGTGTTTGGATTATGACATGGAAATCGAGTCATCTGAGCCCTTGGAGGAACCAATGGACGAGGAACGGGGTGCTTACATTCTTGAATTCGTCGTGCCAGAGAGACAGAATTACATCCCTCATCCTAAAGGCCGAGAAGTACAGAGTGGATAATTTATTACTTAGCCTGATTATACTTATAGCCCCACCACTGGAGCATAGCCGCAGACTGGATGACATGTTATGGGTACAATTCATAAGCTCGAGGTAGAGAAAAAAGTGGTTCAAATCGTGCGCAACGTTAAATCAGACGCTTGTTGGGAGGCAACCCAGCTTTAATGCTTTCTTTTATTTTTATCTTTATTATATTATTTTTTGTAGTATTTGTTTTATTTTGTAGGATTATAAGCATAGATGCAAAGCCATTGGAAGAGTGCAAAAGCGAGCTAGATGATGAGAACTAAGTGTGGGGTGCCCACATAAAGGACCATGCCTGGGAGAAGTCTGAGTACCCCGTGAGCCACTATTGCTTCGGCCTTTGGCCTTTCAGGTCCACCCTCGTTATTGTTTTGCTTTATTTGTGCATTGGGGACACTGCACTCTTTTAAGTATGGGGTGGGAGAATTTCTCTAGATGATTAGTTGAGTGTGTTAGAAAAATGTTAACTTCTTATTTTTGTTTCTATAATTGTGTAGCCTAAGAAAAATCGAAAAAAAATTTGAAAAAAGTAGGAAAATTGGAATTTTTCCGACGATGGATCTCCTAGACAATTTTCTTGAGGATTTAAGTCTAAAGAAAAAGGACAAAAAGATTTTCTTTGTAGATAGTGTATTAATTCCCCCCTTGGTTTTTCTTTGTGCCGTGGTTCTTTTTTAAGTGTTTTATTTGAACCGGGTTCACTTTTTTCTTTTAGAAGTATGAGCCATTGTGCTGTGAATTGAATTGAAGAAATATCTCTTGACATTGTTATGCCTTGAGAATAGTGAGTGCTTTAGTTGTGACGCTTAGACTCATTTTTTGACTCTTGTATAAGTACCTTAAATTGTATGATCTTAACTTTGCTTAACTGCTTTGACTAGAGTGTCTTGATGGTCAAATCCTGAGTGAGTTATGTACCATGTGTGTGAGGTTTTTGTGTTATTTTGTGCATTGCATTTGATGTCTAGAACTTTGCCCGTGTGTTTGCAAAGCGAAATAGTAGTTTTGTTCAGTCTAGGAAGTGATATAGGCATTTTTTGTTGAGCCATATATAAATTTTACCCGCCTAATTGTTATGTATCGTAGTTAACCCCTTTGAGCCTGTAATCCTGTTTCTTTGGCAACCACGTTACATGTCTTACTCATTTGTTTGAATTAAACATCTATTTGAACCTTTTCACTTCTCATGAGCACTTGAATTGTTATGAACTTTGTAAAAGTTAAAGTGTGGGGTGGTTGGTTCGGCTTTTGAGTGGAACTAATGAAATAAGGAGAAATGTGCACTATTTTGAATAAGTAAGAGCCACTTAAATTGGAAAAGAAAGAAAAAAATAGTTGTATTATTGTGAAAAATATTCTTTGATAGTGGTGACTCTTGATGTAATTGTAATTAAAGAAGTAGGGAGTTAAGGTACATTGATGTGAAAGTGAAGTTATGGTTTGACATAAGTATGGAGTTTTAAATATTAAAGTGTATGTATTAAAGTGCTTAGGGAGGTGTAGTCACTCTTATATCCAAATGTATCCTAGCCGTCCCGCAACCTACATTACAACCAATTAAAGTTTTACTTGATCCTAGACTAGATGAGCTCGATTAGTAGAGTAGTACATTACGGGCAAGCCTATGGTACATCTTTTGTGAAATATGAATGTTATTTCTGAGAGTGAGTGAATTCTTTCTATCTTGAGTTCCAAATTGTTCTTAAATTGTATTGTGTGTGGAACGACTCCCTTTTGTTATGTGAGGGCACTTGATTCATGAAGGAAAGGTAATGTCATTGACCTCTATGTTAGAGTAAGTGAGTGAGATATGAATAATGTGTGGTACTTGTGAGTCAAATCTTGAGGTGAAGAGGTTACACTTTTGTGCTTAGTCTATTTTAAACATTCTTGGTGTGATGAGTTAGGATAATTGTTTACAAAGGTCGTGTCTATATAAAGTGTAGTTTGATTGCTCGAGACAAGCAATGGTTTAAGTGTGGGTGTCAATGATAGACTATAATTACGTATTTTAGTCGCTTATTACACTCTAATTTACTGTACTTTAATTGAGTTTGAGCTTTAATCGCTAGTGTTTTGCACTAAATGTGTGTTTTATGCCTTGTAGGAGTGATTCTGATCTATGTAGATGCAATGGAATGAATTCAAGCTATTCTGGAGCTTTGAAGTCTGAGTAAAAGCCAAGGATTAATTTTTGATCGTGTTCAGGGATCAACGGATGATAGTGCACTTTAAGAACGAAACGAAGAATCGAGTAGGCATACTGAGCATTGTCCAGTAAAATGCACATAACTTTTCGCTCAGAAATCCGTTTGGGTTCCACAATATATCATTGGAAAGCTATTTAAAGTTCTGCAACTTTCATGTTTTACATTTTTCCAAATTCCCATAGCCGTGTAGCGTGGGGCACCGCGTAGCGCGCCACGGCTGTGTAAATTGTTGTTGCCCTCAAATTGCATGCTCTCTGAAGTTCCCCACGAGCACACTGCGTGGTGCGTCGCCCCATGCAGCGCGCCTATGCAAATTTTACAGAGCCAGAGTCCTATTTCGTGCAGGAAAAATATTTTGTCTGGGCCCGACCCTACTTGGTATAAATACATGTAAAAATGCTATTTTGAGAACTTTTGACATACTTTAGACCTAGGGAGAGAACTGAGCCACCATGGAGGCCGGAATTCATCAGATTCCATCTTTCTTCCATCAAACTGAGTAATCTTTACGTTTCTTTGGATGAATTATTGTTTTGCTACCATGTCTATGTGGAGTTAAACTTCGCTTTCTAGGGTTGTGGTTGTCATGAATATTGGAGTTTATTAATTATATTACCGTTAATTCGAGTTATCATCTTTAGTTGTTTCTCTAATTCTGTGCATAATTATTTAATTGTTTGGCCAACAATTGATTCCATTTACTATCTATGCTATGCTTGGGAAAGCCGTGTTTAGATTAGCGTAGAATTAGAGAGAGCTTGTTTCTGAACCCGTGGCTCGAGGAAAGATTTCGCGGTTAGGATAGGAATATACCTAACAGTCTTGCTTAGTTGAATATCATATTATATTCGTTCATGATAGATTCAAGACAATAGGAATATAGGATTGATATATTATGGATAGACGGATAGTATTGTGGGCACATGCTATTTATCTAAACGATCCGTTCAACTAGCAATCATAGATAATTTGGATTAACAGGTGTAATTACGAACTCAACAAGATTGATAAACCAACCACAACCCCGGAACTATATCTCCCTTGGTTACTTGTTTAAAATTTTGCAATAGTACTATGGTAGAAAATTAATAGTTTTTATTATCTTGGACATTAAATTGATTTTAGTTTGCTTAGTTAACGGTTAATCTAAGTTTTTATGGGTTCGACATCCGACTTTCGAGTCATTTTATTACTTGACGACCACATATACTTGCGTGTGTGTTTGATCCAACAATAATGAACCACAATAGAGTGAAATGATCTAAAGAATTCAATTAACAAACTCCATCTGAGGAGTGAAACTCTATTCATATTTGATTCTTATAGTATTATGGGATAGAATACATAGATTGTCAGATAATAAAGTTAATCGAAGTGGTAATGAGAAAGTTTATTGGCCAAATTTCTTGCTAAAGCGACAAAGTTAAGATGCGTCAGGGTGATTTTTAAAAATAGCCAGATTTACAATTGGTCGTTCAAAAATAGCCCAATTTTAGAAGTAATCGAAATTTAGCCACTTTTTATGTAAAGATAAATCTGAGCGAAAACACTGTTCAAAACCCGGAAAATACTCCAGTATATTATGCTGGAGTTCCAGCATAAGTATACTTGAACTCCAGCATATTATACCGGAGTTCCAGGATAGTATGCTGGAACTCAACATATATGATGAGTTCCAGCATAAATACACTAGAACTCCAGCATAATATACTGGAGTTCCAACAAGTATAATGATCCAGTATAATATACTGGAGTTTGGAGCACCAGTGCTCCAGTCTCCAGTATATTATACTGGAGCCAGCAAAGTATACCGGTCCAGCATAATATGCTGGAGTTCATACACAAGTGCACCGAAACTCCAGTATATTATGCTGGACCGGTCTCTATTGCAGCAAAACGGTGGCTATTTTTTATTGACTTGGTAAACGCTGGCTATTTTTGATTTACCCGTCCGAAAACTGGTTATACCGTGAAATTTTGGCCTAGATTTTAGTCTATAAGAAAGGTCACTTGAACTGAAATATCCAAAAGTAAGTAACTTGAATAATCATTCAAGATAAATTGACACTATATAACCGCTTTCAAAATAATAGCGGTAATATATATATATATATATATA
>NW_017671385.1:278103-282640 GCF_001879085.1 Nicotiana attenuata
ATATATATATATATATATATATATATATATATATATATATATATATATATATATATATATATATATATATATATACACACACACACACATACATACATACATACATACTATATGTTATATACAAAAATTATACTATAAATTTTATACACTTTTTCAGCTAACAAATATAAATAATTTTTGTCGCGGGCTAAAAGTGAAAAAGTCCAATATTCAACCCATCGTTCCATTCAAACAAGAATCCGTTTCATCACAGTAGAGTGACCAAAATGGTCCCAAACTTGACATCCACCAGCAGGCCCATGGAGAAATGGTAATAGGCTCTGGGAAGTAAAAATTGCACGGGGCGTTCTATTTGGGTGCCCCTTTTTAACCTGTAGCCGCTTTGTCTTTTTGTTTGCATCCGTACCCACTTTTTAAAAAATTTCAGCTTCTCTTTATAACTGGGAAAGCTGAAGTTTCCGGGTTACTAAACAAAAACTTCAGCTAAACAAAAACTTCAGCTCTAGAGCTGAAGTTTTTATTTTATAACTGGCAAACTTCAGCTCTAGAGCTGAAGTTTCCGGGTTACTAAACAAAAACTTCAGCATTAAAGCTGAAGATTTTATTTTATAACTGGCAAACTTCAGCTCTAGAGCTGAAGTTTCCTGGTTACTAAACAAAAACATATAAAATAAAACTTCAGCTCTAGAGCTGAAGTTCGCGAGTTAAAAAAAAAACTTCAGCTCTAGAGCTGAACTTCAGGCCCGGCTACTAAAATGCTGAAGTTTTGTGTAATTGCCTTTGCTACTTCAGCCACGAGTGCTGAAGTTATGTGAAAAAGCGGGTACGCTTGCAATTTTTTTTGCAAAGCGGGCACAGGTTAAAATGTGGCACAAAAAGCGAGTATAGATTCAAATGCCCCCTCTGCAAAAGGTTAAGTAGTGGGCTCGTATCGAAACCCTGCGTGATCCACAGTCTCGCAGCTCCTTCTTAATGGGTTTATTAAAGGATTAGTTACCTCCTATAGCAAAGGTTGATACCTTATTTATTTTAAATAAATACCCTTTTAAAAAAATTATATTTCATAGCTACCTTTTGATTTTTTATAGCCAAATATCTATTTATGGTCACCTCCTACCCTTCAGCCATAAAATAAGCTTTGTATTATTTTTCTCTCTCATATCCCCTCAAATTTCTCCTATCCCCTACCCCATGTCTATTCTCCATCTCTCTCTTCTTCCCGATCTCATATCCTCTCCTTCTTGAAATATCTCAACTGTATTTTAAGATCTATACACTACAAGAAAACACGAAATTAGTACGATTTTAGCTGGAAAGTTTAGATCCTTATCTAATAAGCAAATAGGAAGCAATTTGTCAATGATATATACGTTGACAAAATATTAGAAAGCAGAGTTGATTTTGAGAGTGTAAATTTTGGAGAGTGAATTTCATAGGTGGTAATTTTGCTTTGTGCTCATTACCTCCATGGAAACTTCAATCACGTACGATCTCCGATGCAACAACAGTTGTAATTAAAGGCGGTGCTGGATCGTCGACAACCGGAGGCAATGATGACGGCGAGCGAGGACTGGATACTGATGCTGCTTCAACGAGACGATATTAGGGTTGTTCTTGAACAAAGACAACGGAGTTGGGGGCTGAGAAACTTGAATTTTCTGTTAATATATTTCAATGTATTTCAATGTATCTCGGTGTATTTAATTGTATTAATTGTCTTTTTTCCCATTGTATTTCAATGTATCTCGCTGTATTCTATGTATTTCATTATATTCATTGTCTTTTTTTTTCATTGTATTTTCAATATATCCCGCTGTATTCTATGTATTTTATTGTATTCACTGTCTCGCTATATTCCATGAATGTATTCATATGTTTGTTTTCAATTAATATAAGTTATGTATTCAGATGTATTATATAATTTCTCTGAAGATTGCTATGTTTTTGGGGTGTTTTTTGGTTGAGAATCTATTTTATAACTGGAAATACAAAATTTGTGTGTTATAATTGAGTTTGTTGAGTTATATTAGGAGTCTATTATGTTAATTGATTCACTTTCCGTTTAAAAACAGTGTAACCCCTTGTTTCACGCCGTGAATACAGTTGAATACAGTCGAATACAAGCTGTAAATCCCACATTTCACGCCATGGATACAGTCGAATACACTCGAATACAAAAATCTGTCTAGCTGTAATTTCACGCCTAGAAATGCTACTGTATTCATGAATACAGTAGCTTAAATACATCGAATACACTCTAAAAAATCTGAAAACATAGCTATAGGAAGTAATATAGTAAATGGTAGCTACAATTAGCTAATAACCACTAAAACATAGTGGTTTCTGAAAGTTTCTCTTTATTAAAGCCTAAAATATAGGGAACTTTATACCGTATACCTCCTCTAAAGAACACTTAATACTATATACTTCAGTTGTAAAATTACATGTAGTATACATTAATTAATTACTCCACATGACAATAACTATCTAACAATTTTGTCGCCTAAATTAAAGGAAATTATATATACGAAGCAAATCCAAAATCTTACAACATCCATTTTAAACTTGGACATTTAATTAAAGAATAAAAAAATATTATCCATTAAATTAAACAATTTTTTTTAATTATGAGAACCTTTGTCCTTATTTTCTTGTATACAATAAAAAATTATATAGTAAACTAGTCATCGTATACTATTAAAGCATATTAATATTCCAAGAAAAATAATGTATACACAATAAATAAAAATAAATCCTTTTATTTTTATTAATTAATATTAATTAATTCATTATTATGGGTAAGACATCTAAGAATAAGGCAGATAGACCCATACTCAGGCAAGAAAGAAAGTCTCTTACAGAAAAGGCAGGAAGAAGAGCCCCTCGCTCTACAGGAAACCTAACTTAGCTATGTTAGGCTCTTTAACCATTGTTGTAGCTCACCATATGTATTCCATGCCCCCTTATCCGTATCAAGCTACTGACTATGCGGGCTGACTCGGAGACCTGGGACCTTGGCTTAGTAATGAATGAAGGGAAGCTCTTCGAGCAGTATGTTTGATTTGAATATTGTATTTCAAATTAGAATACTGCGCTCTATTTAATTTGAATAATATATTCCAAATTAGAATATTATGGTATATTTGGTTTGAATACTGTATTCCAAATTAGAATATTGTGGTATGTTTGATTTTGAATATTGTATTCTTTATTAGAATATTATGGTGTGATGGTTTGAATACTATATTCTTCATTAATCTATTGTAATTTTTTATGTTTAATTTGGTTTGGATAATTTATCGCACATTAAAATATTATGGTATATTTGATTTGAATATTGTATTATATTAAAAAATTGTGGTATGTTTAGTTTGAATATTCTATTTCAGATTAGAATATTATGGTATGTTTGATTTGAGTATTGCATTTTTCATTAGAATATTGTGGTGTATATATTAGTTTGAATACTAGTATATTCTAATATTTCTTTTAGTTTAGATAATGTATCCCAAATTAAAATATTTTTACGTTTTTTTTTAACTTTTCTTTTGATTACATATATAGAAGAGAAAAACAAAATAGATGAAACACTTCATCTGACAAATAAATGGTAAAGAGGTATTGTCTTGTACATAACAAATGCACCATTTTCATATTCTTCTTCCTTCTGCGTCCCTATGTCATAGAAAAGAATAGAGAGGGTTGTTTATTTAGAACAAGAGAAATTATTAGGGTTCAAATTTTTTTGGTAAAAATGTATAATCCTAATTCCGTGGGATGATGGAGTGTTTTAAGGAATTTATTAAGTTGGAGTGAAAGACAATCTAGTCCCTTAAAAGGTCGAATATGTTTAATGGCATATAATGATATGACAGATTTAAGAAAAAAATATAATTTTATAAAGTAGGTATAGAATGTAAAATAAATATTTTAAAAGTATATGGAGTTAACTCCTGTTTTTAATGAGTAGACCACGTAAATTATCCTAAATTATATTCTTATACTTGGGCTAGAAGGACTTGGGAGATTTAGATTCGAGAATTTGACACTGTATGGTAACCTAGCCTAATAAATGGATGAAAAGCACGGGCTATCCAGTTTTCAGACTGGTACTAAAAAAATAGCCAGTATTTAAATTATTGAAAAATAGCCATTATTTTGCTGAAACACAGAAAGTTCCAGCATAATATGCGGGATTATGAAGCTCCTACGTATATACTTCCAGCATATTATGTTGGAACTCCAGCACACGGAAAGCTCCAACATAATATGCGCGATTATGGAGCTCCCACATATAAACTTCCCGCATATTATGTTGGAACTCTAACACATTATTAAATTCCAGCAATTATGCTGGAAGCTCATATGTAAATACTTCGAACTCTAGCATATTATGCTTGAATATTTTCGAATTTTAAGGATGTTTTTGTTTAGATTTTATCTTTACATGGAAAAGTGGCTAAATTGCGATTACTTTTAAAACTGTGGGTATTTTTCAATTACCGGTTGTAAATCTGGCTATTTTGACCCCCTCCCC